>NC_041707.1:6658401-6684480 GCF_900700375.1 Denticeps clupeoides
GCTCTCAGTCAGTCTGGAATATCATATCTTACCATATTTAAACAAAAGAAAATCAGTTTTGGCTCATAGGTGGAAATATGTAAGCGTGCACATTTATTAGGCAAACATTGGTATACTAAATTTTATGCAAAAATATGAAATACTACAATGAGCCTTCGATGCATGGAGTCTACCCTTCATCTGTTCCCTCGCAGTAAATCTCAGGTTTCAGAAGGGCCTTCGAGTTCTCTACCGGGTCTAAGTCAGGTACCATTATTCTGCAACCAAGTGATGGAGCATCGTCCCGCCTTCTTCCTGTACCACTATGTGATGCGTCCTCTTGACGAGATGAGCTGAGCTCCAGCTTCCACATTCAGATATTCTCTTGCTCAAGCTACATGTCTCGGCTTGTGGTGTTTCAGCACTGCTGGCCATGTCTCTGAGCGCTGGACAACTTTGCTTCAGGAACCGCCAGAAGTACAAGGTGGCATTGGTCGCCCGTGTTTTAGGAGCCTGGTGACTATTTTCAGTTTACGGGCGTCGCATCCATCTGAAACATATTTCACTTTTAAATGAATTCTCTTCAATTGGTCCATATGGCCTGAGGTAAAGAAGCTGTCCGGTGACTATGTACACCTTACTATAGGCCACACCCGCTCTCATTACACAAATAACGATAAGGTCGGAATAGTTATGAACGTTGTTTAATAAGACTTTAAATATGCAAGTAGTACTGATGTCATATTACCCTCTCCATCAGGTCTTCAAATTAAAATATTATAAAAACGCAGAGAAGAAAGAAAAAATTGTGATACACAGCAGCACAGCACACGGTGCACACAGTGAAATGGTTCCTCTGCTTTTAACCATCACCCTTGGTGAGCAGTGGGCAGTGTGTGGGGATGGTGTGGACCGGGATTCAAACCGTCAACCTTCTGATTACGGGGCCGCTTCCTTAACCACTAGGCCACCGCTGCCCCCTAAAACTGAACAAAAAGGAAAAGTCTGGATTTCGTCCATTCCCCTTCCTTCGGCTGCACCGGTTTGGGATTGTCACAGTGGATCAACTGGTCTGTCACCGCCGCCACCATCGGCCTATGAATCAATAAAAAGTTCCCCACAATGACGGAACCCTCCCCATTTACCTGGACTAGGGATCAGCACTTTTTTCTAACCTGTTGAACAATTGTAATCAGTCCTTACAATATATTAATATGCTAATGTACATGTCAATAATTTATTTTACTGATGACATGCTTACTTATGTAAAACCAGCACAATCTAATTGTTAATGCGTGGCTGTGGCCACCTCAGAGCACAATGTCAGCGGAAGTCAGACTGAGAAGCTCTGGCTCCGGATTAGAGACCTCAAACCCGTTTAACAGCAGAAGCTGAGATGTTTCAGGCCCGGGACAACTTTTGCTCATTCTACACACACTATAGACATACACATGAATATATAGACTGTAAACACACCACACATTCTCATGCGTGGCATTTATCAGATGCCCTTATCCAGAGCGACTTGCAATCAGCAGTGACGGGGACAGTCCCCGTGTCCTGCTCAGGGACTTTGTGGTCTTCTGTTTTTTTAATTCTTAATGTATGTACAGTAAAAGTGCCGAACAGCGTGAAGTAATGAGATGTTCGTGCTGCCACTGATACGGTGCTGCCCATGACTCGAACCTCCAGAATATGGCTTTATGACCTCGTGAACCCCAGGTAGGGCCACGCCACGCCACGTCACGTCACGTCATCCCAGGTCCTTTTGAATAAAACCGGGCGTCGGGAAGCGCCTGGGATTTTCTGGGAATTCGAGACGAGCTGCTCGGCGCGCCGCGGGCCAAGATTCGGGCTCGATCGCGGCGTATTTATATAACCGCGCCATTCTGGATTCTGGCCACGGGGAGGACGGGGGATCGCCACACGCGTCCGATCGCTGTTAAAAAAAAATAATAATAATTTTAATAAATCAACAAGTTGATGCATATTTACAACAAACTCTGGAAAAAAAATCATAATCCAACAATAAAGAAAAAAAAAGAAGGGGGGAAAAAATCTTTATAATTATCATCATCTGCTGCTTTTTCTCTCTGGCAAAGCGGCACTCCATCCATTTGCAGAGATCGCCCGCGGGAACCTTCCATCAAAACTAATCAGAACGATTAAAATCAGCTTTTCCGCGGGAGAGGCGAGTTGAAAGGAGGACCGGGGCCGGTTTTGTGCCGCTGCTTCTGCAAAAAAAATATATATATATAATGTATAAAATAAAATAATAAATGTGAATCTTTGTACAATATATGTATATAGAGCGATTAAAAGCCAGATCCGTGGTCGTAAAGGCCGCCTCGGCGCTCCCTCGCCACTTTTTTTATTTTGCAGATTGCGGCGGACTGGGCTGGAGACATGAGCTAATTGTATCCTGATCTTTGCCTGGAGGGGTTTCGGAGCCCCGGAGCAACTATTCTCCGGATTTTTCTTCTGTCTACCTTAGCCAAGCTATTGCATTTCTCCCTGGCGGAGCGGGCGAGGCAGATCGCGGGCGAAATCGGGAAGGGGAGAAGGAAAGAGAGGAAAAAAGAAAAGAGGCTCGTCGGAACGCGACTTTATGCCCACCGATGTTCCAGGTAAGCGCGGTTTTATTCGCCGGGACGCCGCGGTCCCGGGCGCAGTCGCTTTTACGCATGTGCCAGGCGCCGGGCGCAAACACCCAGACACTTCCTGGATATCGCCGCGTCTTTATCTCGCTTAAAAAAAAAAGAAAAAAGAAAGAGAAAGAGAGAGAAAGGTCGAAAGGCGTGCGGTAACGCCGCGAGTCGTCCGATAAAACGTGGAACGGGGGGCTCGCCGCCACCGACGCGGCGTCGCCTTCGGACCCCTTTTTGCTTTTTCTTTTTTTAAAATCTTCCAGCGAGCTTCTCGTCGTTCCCCCGCGACCGGAGCCAGCTCGCTGCCCGCTGCCCCACATCCGCGCATGAAAGGCGCCATTGTGGCGCGGCGCGCCGCGGGGCTTTTCTCGCTCTCCGGGGCGGGAGGCAGCGACTGCGGGCGGCCATGAATCACCGCGCAGTACTCACCGGGCGGACGGGCGGGACCGGAGCCTCCGCGTCCGACCCGTTACCGACCACCGCGGCCACCTTCCTTCCTTCCTTCCTTCCTTCCTTCCTCCAGGCGCGGGGCTTTTATTCTTTAAAAAAGCGCCACTTCGGCGGACTTTCACCTGCGCGGCGCCGGCGGCCGTGGACGGTGCGAGTTCCGGGGGTTATCAGTAATGTTTTTAGCGTGTTTCTTTTTTCTGGCGACCTCTCGCTGCTTTCCCGGCGTGTGTGTGGACGTTTTTTTTTTTTTTTTTTTTTGGCGAGAACCGGGAGCGTTTGCGAGATGCCGGCGGTGCGTCGCGGTGCCCGCCAGGTGGCGCTGCCGCACGCAGACGTCGTCAGGCGGCGGGCTGGACGTGGCGAGCGGTTCTTTTGTTCCGAAGGAGCCGGCGGTGGAGTTGAGTGGACGTGCGGCACAGCGGCTCGTCCTTCCCGGTGACAGGGAATGTTCCCCGCACCGGCATTCCCGACCGTTCCCAGAGGAGGGTCGGCCTTTTCCCAGCCCTCCAGACCTTGGTCTTTTCCTCTGTGGTCGTAGGTAGATGCAGATGGAAACTGCACTGCCCCACACACACACAAGTCACAAAGCGCAACTACGAATACGAACTTAGTTCAAAGGAACTTCAGAAATCAAAGTGCAGCAAAGGAAATGAGTCAAATGCAAAGCGGGTCCAGATTTTCTGGCACGTCGAGAACCGGGATGTGGTCGGTGAACTGGGATGACTGGGTGGGTGGCACGTCCTGCCCGGCTGTTGGTCTGGCCTGACGTCTTGGTGGGGGGGCGGCACACATCAGTCACGCCGGGGCAAACTGTGAAATCTGGGCCTCGTCCGCTCTCGGAATCGGAAGGCCCCGTAGCCGAGAGGAGCACGAGCCGGCTACACGCACGCTCACACACATTATTTGAGTTGTGAAAATGCCCGTATTACACCTCGCACTGCACCTCGTATCCTCCAGTACTGCTCGCCTGGTCCCTCCATCTCTGAGGTAAAAGGAAGATGTTTCATCTAGACTCTTCTCCATCTTGGCCCCTCGGTGGTGGAATGAACTTCCCTCGAGGTCAGAACGCTCAGTCATTTTCAAATTTCAAGACCTACTTCCTAGACTAACTTGTAACCTTCTAGCTTATGTATAGAAACTACAACATAGTGAATAAAAAGATTGTATTCATAGTTGGGGTCCTAGTGAACCGGAACTGATCACTCCATCAATGGTAACATGGAAGCACGTTGTAAGTCGCTCTGGATACGGGCGTCTGCCAAACGCCTTAAATGTAAAATGAAAACTTAATTTTTTAAAGTGCAGAGGAAGTTGTACTACAGCGTGTTAATCCCTCCGCCCACACACACTTACACACACCTCAGTGGCAGCTGTCATCGTTCCTCGCCAGCCAGGAGAAGAAGAGCGTGTTTAGGGTGGCCTGTTCCACACCACACACACACACACACACACACACAAAAAGAGCACCATCTCCCCGCACAATTAGTCAGGGAACAAATTACCTGCGTTGGGAGCGTGATGCCGCACGCAGGCCCCGTTTGAAGAGCGGCCCGGGGGCCCCGCGGGCCCCTGGCTGCCGCCACCGCCGATCCATGCGCCCCTTATCTTGCCAGGCACAAGTGGCATGCAAATCAGGCCGGGATCCCTCCCCCGGCACCCAGACCTGCACCCACAGCCGGGCTTAATTGCTAATTGGGGCGTCTTAGGTGTGAAGCTGCACGCTTGCTGCCAGCTTTCAAGTCAAACCAGGAATGTTTTAAAGCATTTTTTTTTTTCTGTGCGTGTGTGTGTGCAGTAGTTTATGCAGAAATATCTTCTGAAATTTCTCAGAGGTCCTTGAAAAGCCAATTTGTGCGCCATTTTCATGGTCAGCGTCGGACCCCCGGGGTCGTGAAATGGGGACACCGGGAAACGTCACGGCACGTAATGCGGAGAAGAGGACCTCGAAGGACCTCGGACGTGCTTGCGTCACTTAAATTATTATTTTTTTTGGCACATCGTGCCCCCGGGACGCGCGCGCGCGCCTCCATGCGCGTCACCTGCAGCGGCGCGCGCCCGCCCGCCGTGGGCACGCGGCGATTGTGACGGGGACGGCGGCGCGCGCCGCGCAGACGGGGACCGAGACGCTCTTCGCGATGGACGTGGCGAGGAGCGAGGCGAAGGCTCGGTTCGCGAAGAGAGCGCGCGGCCGCGTGGCGCTGTCACCAGCGGGCGACAGCGGCCACCCACGTGACCAGTGTGGCCCTGTTATGGCGAAGGTATAACTTCCGCTGCTGCCGGCACCGTGTTTTCGAACGATTTCTTACGTGTTGGAGCGCGCATGCGCGGCGAAAACCAGTTGCCTACTGATGCAAGTGAAAGGAAGTAATTCGGACCCGCCACTGTGCAGAATTTCCCATCATGCCTCGCTCTGTTGGGCCATTGACTCTGCGCCTGGTAATGGCCAACAGACGCGTTTCTTCTGTCATGTGGTTCTTTTCAGCCGGTGCTGATAGGGTGGAGACCCTGTTTTGGTTTTTGTTGCCATATTTCATGTTTATTTATGTTTTTAATCCTATTTCCCTTCGTCGGGCAGGATAAACCGTCCAGCATGTCCAGGCCCATGATCTCCAGGTCTCCAGCGTCCCCGCTCAGCAACCAGGGCATCCCCCGCTCCCAGCTCAGCTCACCAAGTCCAACGCACCGGTCCACATTGACGTCGGGGGACACATGTACACCAGCAGCCTGGCAACACTAACAAAATACCCAGAGTCAAGGTACACACTCTCTCACACACACACTCTCACACACACACACACAGATGGAGTTACCCTTCACATCCCGTGTCTGACTGGGCTCCTCCCAGACTTAACTCTGATTTGGTTTTGGTTATGGTACGGAAAGGTGTGAAAGCGCCCCGACACACACCTCCGCCCAAAACCGTGTAAGCGGCCATCGCAGCGCTGTGATTGTGGTCCGCCGCGCTCTCGCGCCTCCGGTTAAAACATTTTCCACCGTGACCGCATTCTCCGGGGAGTCGGCACCAGGTTCATCATCTCCTGGCACAAGGCAGGTCTGTGATTCGTCGGTGTGGATCAGCGCCACCCACTCACCTGCTTCTCTTCAGCCCACGCCAGCGCTCCTGCACGGGTCTCCACGCCACTCTCAGCGCCGACTGTTCGGTTTCAGAGGGAATTTCATTTTGTTTGTACCTTAAGGTGGCCTAGCGGTTAAGGAAGCGGCCCCGTAATCGGAAGGTTGCCGGTTCGAACCCTGGTCTGCCAAGGTGCCACTGAGCAAAGCACCATCCCCACACACTGCTCCCCGGGCGCCTGTCATGGCTGCCCACTACTCACTCAGGGTGATGGTTAAACCAATTATTTTCTGTTACGTCCCCACTAGACAGAAGTAAACATTTCAGGGCCCCACTTCGACTCCCTCTACTTTCGACTATGCAACGGTTCCAAATAAAACCCTAAACTTTAATGTATATTAAATAATTCAATTTCTTTCCATTTTAAACTTTTATTTTGAAACGCAAAAAGCGCAGCAGGTGGAAGAGCGGCTTTTTATTATTTAGCATTTTTACAATTTATCAGCTGCAGCAATTGAGAAAAAGTGATTGAAGTGATTGTCATTGTGAAACACTGCAGCACAGCACACGGTGACACAATAAAATTTGTCCTCTGCATTTAACCCATCACCCTGAGTGAGCAGTGGGCAGCCATGACAAGCGCCCGGGGAGCAGTGTGTGGGGACGGTTGCTTTTGCTCAGTGGCACCTCAGTGGTAACTTGGAGGATCGGGATTCGAACCTTCTGATTACGGGGCCGCTTCCTTAACCGCTAGGCCACCACTGCCATCCGAGTGAAGTTCTGTTAATGTGCAGAACTCATTGCGATGTTGCCCCACTATTTGAGAAGCGCTGGGTTAAAAGCAGAGAACACGTTTTGTTGTGTGCACCATGTTTCATTTTCACATCTAACAAGGAACCTGCTTTTTTTTTTTTTTTGCCGTAAGCAGAGCGAAGCAGCTATTCAGTTTTGTGGCTGGGAAGTGGGAAGGAATTTGAAGCGCCTTTCTTGACTCGTTCCGTAACATTATGACCAGGAGCCTCTTTCCCGCTCTCAGTTCTGTAATAATTTGAAATATTATAGCATTTTATAGTCTCTCAAGACTCATTCTAATTCTTTGGAGAATTTACTTTTAATTCTTTTTTTTTTTTTATCATTTGGCATCCGTAACAAACATACAATATATACTCAATTTTTGGCCAGTGGCATCGTTTAATAACACTCGTGGCGGTTGGCTGATTGGAATGGGGGCGGGGCCTGTGGACGTCCTGGTTTGAGTGGTCAGGCGAAGTTTGCTGTGTGTGGTGAAATGCCACGTTTACAGGGGCGGTGTTTACGCCCCTCGAATGGCCCGCGCGTGCCGGGGCGAGAACGCACGCCGCTGGACGGCCGCTCGCGGGACGCCGGGTTGCTCAGGCGGTGAAAGGGATCTGATGTCCGCCATGTCGGCGGCGGTCAGCTTCACCGGCTCTGCTGCTCGCTGTCATCCCCCACAACACGTCACGTAAATGTCAGGATGGGATGGAGCGCAGGAGGCCACACACACACACACACACACACACACACACACACACACACACACACACACTGCATCTCCACACTTCTCCTCCATATCTTATTAATACCGTTCGTTTTCACCGTTTTTAAAATTCGGCTGTTTGTCACTCTAACCTTTCATGTGTGGGAAGTGTTTGGATGGCGTCCACGCTCCCTCAATTTTCAGGCCCTTAACCGTACTCAGGCGGTTCCGTTTGAAAAGTGTCGTCATCGTTGCATCATGTTTTGCGGCGCGTCGAGTCGAGTCCCGGCCCTTTCATTGCCTGCTGTGGCTGTTTTTGAGCCGTTTTTTAGCCCAGACAAAAGCAATCCTGTCACCCTGACAGCCGCCCTGGGGCGGCGCCGGGGGCCATCTGCAGATGAAGGGCTCTGCGGCCGCCCCCGGCGCTGCCTGGAGGACGACTGCCTGGAGGGCAGCCTCTGCCAGATGGTCCTGACCTCTGCAGCAGGCCAGGGGGCCGGCCTGCACCCACACTTTAGATTTTTCACTTGTTCTGCAACGAGCTTTTCCTGATGATTATTTTTTCTATAATTTTTTGTCTTCATTCCCTCTGTGGACAGAATTGGTCGTCTCTTTGATGGCACAGAGCCCATCGTGCTGGACAGCCTGAAGCAGCACTACTTCATCGACAGAGACGGTCACATGTTCCGCTACATCCTCAACTTCCTGCGGACCTCCAAGCTCCTCATCCCCGACGACTTCAAAGTGAGTGCTGGACACAATTCATCCCGTGGCCCGTGAGGTCTATTGAAAAGGGATCTCGCCCATTAATTTTCGGCCAAGAACCGGGGCGGCTGGCGGAGTGGAACTGTGGCACCTGCAGTAACATCTGTGACAAGCGGCGAATTCTGAAGCGCGCTGTCCCCCGCCGGCTGCCGTACACGTACACAGATTCTAGCAGTCTGAGAATGAAACAACACCGAGGCAGAGCAGAACCATCCCTCTCGCGTAATTGGAACCGGCAGCAGTTATTAACAGTGAATGTCACACGAGTGCCATTGAAGTGAAAGCGCAGTGTCTCCGTGGTAACGGGACACGGCGATAAAACGCTCAGGAACAGCAGCATCTTTACATTTCTGGATAGATTAGAATTATATTAAAAGTGCTTCAGTACAAATGCTGCTAATTTGCATCCCAGAGAATTATGATGAATCTAGTCTAGTTTTTACTGTGAAGTCGGGACTCCAGCTTGGTCTGTATGGTTCGCATTCTCTTTCCCATGATGCCGTGGGTCTCCATCCTAGGACGTGTACAGTAGGCGAATTGGTGGTTTCTAAATTGTGTGTGCCCCGCCCGGGATTGCAGCCATCCAGTGGGTGATTTTTACTGCGACCTACAGGATTGGCAGGTGAAGGGCAGCAGTCTGCAATGAACTAAATTCATGGATTTAATCATTTAAAACATGAATACAGTACAGGCCAAAAGTTTGGACACACCTTTTCATTCAATGTGTTTTCTTATTTAACCATTTACGTTGGTAGATTCTCACTGAAGGCATCAAAACTATGAATGAACACATGTGGAGTTATGTACTTAACAAAAAAAAGGTGAAATAACTGGTTACATGTTTTATATTCTAGTTTCTTTGCTCTGATTGCTGCTTTACACACTCTTGGCATTCTCTCGATGAGCTTCAAGAGGTCGTCACCTGAAATGCTTCTCCAACAGTCTTGAAGGAGTTCCCAGAGGTGTTTAGCACTTGTTGGTCCAGCTCACCCCAAACCATCTGGACTGGGTTCAGGTGACTGTGGAGGCCAGGTCTCCACTTTTTGTTAAGTACGTAACTCCACATGTGTTCATTCATAGTTTTGATGCCTTCAGTGAGAATCTACCAACGTAAATGGTCATGAAAATAAAGAAAACACATTGAATGAGAAGGTGTGTCCAAACTTTTGGCCTGTACTGTATATCTCATAACAGCGGGCAAAACTCTGGACTGAAACCCTCATTTTTTTAAATGGAAATGTGTGAGGAGTGCGACGGATTCTTTTGTTTTTTGGCTGGGCGGCGCAGGCTCGGTGGACGTTTAGTTCTGGCTGGAGCTCCGTTCATTTGCATTCTATGTTGTCATTTAGCGGCACATTACAGACTCGCCCGGGAGCCAGCAGATAATTCCATTATCCTGGTGACTGTCCTGTTGGTGACTCAGGCCAGGCTTGGCTAACGCAGGAGGAATCAGGCCGCGTTCTCGCCGCCGCCGACCCTCCCTCCGTACATACAGTGCAATGATGGCTGGTCTGTCCCCTCCCCTCAGGAATACAGCCTGCTGTACGAGGAGGCGCGTTACTTCCAGCTGCAGCCGCTGCTGGTGGAGCTGGAGCGCTGGCGGCAGGATCGCGAGCTCGGCCGGGTGTCCCGCCCCTGCGAGTGCCTGGTGGTCCGCGTGGCCCCGGACCTCGGGGAGCGCATCACTCTCAGCGGCGACAAGGCCCTCATCGAGGACGTCTTCCCCGAGATCGGAGACGTCATGTGCAACTCCGTCAACGCCGGCTGGAACCACGACTCCACGCACGTCATCCGCTTCCCCCTCAACGGCTACTGTCACCTGAACTCTGTACAGGTCAGGAGAGCAGAAAACCAGCAGTTCACGCTTTCATTTAAATAAAATAACGGGCTTCTATCATGAATTACACCTTGGACACCCAGACCCACACACACACCCCTTCCTGTGAGTGTGCTGGCAGGTAGTCCGCATCAGGACCCGTAATCCTGTTTGGTTATTAAAGCGAGCCTGCAGTGGCGGCCATATCTGCTGCTAATGGGGACCGTGTCTGTGTGTGTGTGTGCGTGTGTGTGTGTGTGTGTGTGTTTGGGAAAGAGAGAGCGAGGCGGGGCTGTTTGTGAGTATAGTGTGGATGTGGGGGGATGTGGATAGGGGTGGCTCCAGCAGAGCGAGACCTTTGTAGTTTTGGCTGGGGCCGAGGCCTGGGGTGGGGGCAGGCTTGGCGGGGAGTCTTAATCGCCTCGGGGTGCTTTGATGGAATGCGGTGATTTTGCTGCCCATGGACAACGGCTGCAAGGTTACAGCACGATGGATGCTAAGCCCTTTCACACACCCACCCACACACACCTTTACCTGTAGCCAGTGAATCACTGAAACGCTGTTCAGTGGGATTGGAGAGAAAAATGGCTTAACAAAGGCCAGCATCTTTTAAACAGTATTAATCATGCATCATTATAGAAAAGCAGCAATATCAACCCCTGGGATGATCCATTTATACCAAAATGAAGGATTTGGTTCCTAGTTCTATTACAAATGAGCCCTGGTTCAGCACAACAAAAGCAGACAAATGAGGAAAGGGACCGGATAAATGCACACAAGCATGGGCTTCTCCTGTTTTCACATGTTCATCTTCTCCTGGTGCAGATGGAACACGTTCCCGCTGTTTTTTCAGTTTGTGTTTAACAGCGTGCGTGCTCTGTGCACAGGTTCTGGAGCGTCTACAGCAGCGAGGGTTCGAGATTGGGGCTCTTGCGGAGGCGGAGTCGACTCGTCCCAGTTCAGCGAGTACGTGTTGAGGAGGGAGCTGAGGAGAGGCCAGCGTGGGCCACAGACCAACAGGATAAAACAGGAACAACTGGACTAAGGACCTCCCCCGTACCAGGGGACGCCAGGCATTTCAGCAGTGGCAACAGTGTGCTCCACTGCATGGACACTTTTACTTTTTTCCTCCTTTTTTTGTACTTATGAAAAAACACAAGAAAATGTGCAAATGATTTCCCCCCCTTTTTTCACAATAAGAAGATACAGAACAATTGATAATTTTTTTTTAGTTGTCATCCATATGACCCCCCCCACCCAATCCCCATAAAGTTATACTTCAAACATAAATGTCCTTGAATAAAGTTTGTTTTAAAACTTTGAATATTGCAATGTCTAAAGGCCAAGCAACTCAATAACATGACCAGTACACGCTTTCTTCTCATCTAAGCCTCCTCCAAATGAAGCCAAATGTGTACGTTTCTATTTATGTCCTGTTTAGCATTTTTTTCATCATTTTAAATGGAAAAGAAGGCCCTTTCACCGTTTGTAAAATAAAAAGCAGAAATGATAATAGAAGGCCTATGTGAAGTTACCTGAGATATGATATGGGAAACATATGAAAAAAAAAAAACATTAATGGACACTATATCTTATTATGGAGTATAACCCAGATTAGACAATATACAGTGTATGTTTGATTGAATCCTTTGATTGATTATACTGTTGAATATTCTTTTGTTCATGTCCATGTGAAAGTGTAATTAATTTTAAATGCTTGTTGTTTTTGGAGGATGCAAGTATCCCAAACTATGACCTTTAAAGCCTCAACTGGTAATTTTTTCACATGAAGTTGGATTGACGGATTACATCAAAGGAATGTAGCACAACAAAGTTAAATAAATTAAATTGTTACAAAAACAGACTGATCCATTTATTGCAAAGTCTACACATTTTTGGAGGGGGGGGGGCATACTAAAAGTGCTTGATTTATTGCTGTGATGTGCTTTTCAAGGAGCATCTGAAACATTTTCAGGTACAACAAAGTGAAAAGTTTACACCAAGGAACAGCCACTACAATCCTAGAGACAATGGAGAACACTTCGGACCAACTTTTTGAAGTTCAATAATTAATCATTCTGATCACAGTGCTTTCAAGTTTGACTCAGAGGCAGAATATGGCAGATTGTTTATACACTGCTCAAAAAAATAAAAAGAACATTTAAACAACACAATGTAACTCCAAGTCAGTCACACTTCTGTGAAATCTAACTGTCCACTTAGGAAGCAAAACTAATTGACAATCAATTTTACATGCTGTTGTGCAATCGGAATAGACAACGGGTGGAAATTACAGGCAATTAGCGAGACGTCCCCAATAAAGACGTGGTCCTGCAGGTGGTGACCACAGACTTTCTGCCTGATGCTTTGGTCACTTTTGAACGCTGGCAGTGCTTTCACTCCGGTGGTAGTATGAGACGGAGTCAGGTAGAGCAGCTCATCCAGGATGGCACATCAATGCGAGCTGTGGCAAGAAGGTTGACTGTGTCAGCGTAGTGGCCATGTGTCTGCTCAAATGATCAGAAACAGACTCCATGATGGTGGTAGGAGGTGGGGGATGTGCTTACAGCCCAACACCGTACAGCATGTTTGGCATTTGCCAGAGAACAAATTGGCAAATTCACCAATGGCGATCTGTGCTCTTCACAGATGAAAACAGGTTCACACTGAGCACATATGACAGACTTATGACAGCCAGAAGACACCATGGAGAACGTTCTGCTGCCTGCAACATCCTCCAGCATGACCGCTTTGGCAGTGGGTCAGTAATGGTGTGGGGGTGGCATTTCTTTGGGGGCCGTACAGCCCTCCATGTGCCCTCTAGAGGTAGCCTGATTGCTATTAGGTACCAAGATGAGACTCCTTGTGAGACCATATGCTGGTGTGGTTGGACCTGGGTTCATCCTAATGCAAGACTATGCTAGACCGTATGTGGCTGGCATTGATGTTACGGACTGGCCGCCCGTACCTCAACCTGAAAGCAATTGCGCACATCTGGGAAATCATGAGACCATCTGCAACCTCATCAGTCCAGGTGTTGAAGGGAGGTCATACAGGCACGTGGAGACCACACAAAGTTGGATCAGCTTGTAGAATATTTTTCTACTTTAATTTTGAGTTTTAATCCAAATCCAGACCTCCATGGGTTCATAAATTTGATTTCCATTGATGATTTTTGTGTGGTTTTGTTGTCAGCACAACTATGTAAAGAACAAAGTATTTAATAAGAATATTTCATTCACTCAGATCTAGGGTTTCTTGTTTTTGTGTTTGCTTTTTATTTTTGAGCAGTGTACTTATAGCATAGATCAGATGACCTTACCCAGAGGGAGTTACAATCAGTAGGTACAGTCCCCCTGATGACACTCAGGGTTAAGTGTCTTGATGAGGGACACAATGCTAGTAAGTGGGGTTTGAACCTGTGATTTTGTGGTCTTCTGGTTTGTAGGCCACCAGGCTACCATCAGCAGATGTTCTCTTCTCATCTGGTCAGCACTGGTCTTAGATTAGTCTGTAATGGATAAATGGGACGAAAGACATTGGCTCCACCTTTTCATGTCACTATGTAACCTCCTGTTAAAGAAACTGTTATTACTGTGTTATAATAATTTCCATGCAGGATCCCTCTGTCCTTCTCCCTTAGACATGCACACACACATACACACCTGACCACCCCCCCCCCCCACCCCCCCCCTGGACCTGGTGATGAGCTCTGGTTTTGGTGTCCTTGCCATGGGCTGGTCCAGCACTGCAGAGATCTCACTGCTGGGAGTGTCTGCAGGGCAGGAGGCAAAAAGTCGTTGTCATGCTAACCCCACCCTCATTAAAACACCTTTATTTCTGTACCGAAGCAGGTCTTCAGGACTGCACACTCCACCAACCGGAGCGACAGGGGAGTCTTTTCTGGCCATATGGGGCTGTTGTCTTTCTCTCTCCTGCCCTAAATTTAGGTCACACAGAAGGATCGACTATTCCTCTGTGCCGTGGCAACAGGTACACAATCGGCGGAGGTGGTGGGTGTGATGGCAGAGATGACCAAACCCACCGGTCTACTGGGTCTCGCTCTATTGTTACAGGATAGGGGATGTGAAGTGAATCCTGACGCCGAGTTCCGTCGTTTCTGTCTTCTCTGCCCTCGTCTCTCCCCTGCCCTCACTCGTCTGGGATTTACATTCGGCCCTACCTGCGCCGCGTAGAACCGCAGGCTACACGCTGACGAGAATCTATCGCCTTCCAAACGATTAAATGTTAAGTGATGTACTTCTCAGAGGAGCATTAACCCCTCAGAGGAGCCTGAGAGCCAAGACAGTCTTTGGAAAATATGGTGGAGGGTGAGGATGAGCATAATGTGAACGGTTTACTCAGTTTGCAATGTTCTTATGTATGAGCAGCCTATTGTACATTGATTACCTTGCATGACATTAAGCTGATTCTCGTGACCAGAGTGACTTAAGTCGCTAGTCACAAAGACAGATCCCCTGAAGCAACAGGAAAAAGTGCCAAATACCTGATTGTTTCAAATAGTCCAGGTTCAGACAGAACTGGCAGATAGTCAACATAGCAACTCCTCATGCCATGTAGCGGTGTCACGACTACGGACTTACGGGGGAAGGAAGTGCAGAGGTGTGACATGCTGGGAAGGGTTTTTATTACAAATAAACAATATACACAAATAAAGAATGGCGCGGTGGCCAAGAACGGGAAATAAAAGGGGAACAACTAAAACTAACCTGTAGGCGTGTGGCGATTGCCAGAACTAAAAATACACATTCACATACGTGCACTAACGTCCACGAAAATGCCGTCCCTTCCGAAGGGGCGGAAAACTAGGGTATTTATGCGCCGTCAGGATTGGCCACCAGTGATGAGCACAGCTGCAGTCAATCCTGACAAGCGGTGAGTAAATACGGTGGTAACTGTGAACGTTCACAAGACCTTTGACCTCAGAGCACTAGATTCGTACCAAGTTTGGAATTTTGTTTCCTCAAGGCATTCTTGAGCTTTTACATTCACGAGAAACGTAGATGCACAAGGTCACAGTAATCTTTGACCAACAAAATCTAATGGCTGAATGTGAACGTTTAAAAGAACTGGATGGTCAGCCCCAAAACATGACACAAGTGTTTTCACATATTACTGTATAAATGGGATAAGCTGTATGCCTGATAAGCCTGGGTGGTAGTAGCCTAGTTCACACTCGCCTATGAACCAGAAGACCCAGGATCAAATCCCGCTACCATTACCATTGTGTCCCTGAGCAAGACACTTAACCCTAAGTTGCTCCAGGGGGACTGTCCCTGTAACTACTGATTGTAAGTCGCTCTGGATAAGGGCGTCTGATAAATGCCATAGACGGGCGAAATAGTGAGTAAACACGCACCATGTGGTACATCTTATTTAGAATTATTATTTAGAGTCATACTATAGAGATGTATTGTCAGCAGTGTGAAAAATGTTAGAGGCTGTGTTAGAGGTTCGAAATACATGGTTTTGCAAAAGGAAATGAGGGTGATTGAATGTAAGTTAATCCATTCAAACTAAATCGTAATACATTTGAAATTCCATATTTAGGGAGTAAAGCCAACACTATGATTGCATTCATCCCCCCTTGGTTGTCCATCCAAAATGACATATAAAGGTTTCTGCTCAATCATTTACTCTACTTTAAAGATTTTTAGTCAACCAGTATTTAGTTGGTGTATCGGTACATCTCCAATTCAGCACAATTTGCACAAAGAACATGTATTGCAGGTTGAAGAGAACAAGTGTTGCTTGTTAAATGGAAAAGCTCAATTAGAAAAGCCAGATTCATTTAGGAACAAATTGCTTTGGACCACTGAAGTGACTGTTTTTGTCATTGTGAAATACTGCAGCACTCAACAAAATGTCTCCTCTGTTGAGTCTGCTCCATTGGGCAAGGTGCCACTGAGGTGCCACTGAGCAAAGCACTGTCCCCACACACTGCTCCCCGTGCGCCTGTCATGGCTGCCCACTGCTCACTCAGGGTGATGCTCACTCAGGGTGATGGGTTAAATGCAGAGGACAAATTTCACTGTGTGCACCGTGTGCTGTGCTGCTGTGTATCACTTTGAAAGGTGCCTGGGGAGCAGTGTGTGGGGATGGTACATTGCTCAAGGGGACCTCAGTGAAACCGTGGTAGTTTGGGATTTGAACCTACAACTCTTCAGTTACAAGTCCACTTCCTTTTGGTCATGACAAAATATACTTAACATACATGTTTGTCTCAGCCAGAGTTACATATTAATGGGTAACCTAGGGAAGGCTTTTTGTATTTATTTTTCTTACCTTACAGTAATCAGACTTTCTCTCAAAGCCATGAATATAACAATTGATGTTAATAATGCTCACATATTTAAATGGTAAAATGTCAGATAAAAATGAAATCTAGCCAGCGGGATTTGAACATCACCAAGAACATAATTTCTTCTCCAGCAATGAAAATTATGATGCCGCATTTGATGGACGATGGTGGTCGAAAGTTTGTTTTAGTGAAACGGATAAATGCATATCACATGTACACCGCAGACAGATGCATATTACACAAATACACACAATAATAGCAGAAACACAGAAAGACTTTGGAAGAGAAGCAAGTCTGCTGCTGGTTCTCTGTATCCATAAAGGACAGGGCTCCTGATGGGAAATCGGTGCTTCCCACCACCCTCAGCGTGGCTCTGCTCTCACCTGTGGGCCAAACGGTCTAATGAGGCTCATTCCTGAGTCTCATTTCCTTCACACCGAGTTGAAAAAGAATCTCAGAAGAGCTGCAGCGGGGAGGCTGGCTGTCAGAGAGAAATTAATGGCCACTCTGCGAGAACGCCCACAATGCACTTCTGAGCGTGAGGAGAAACGCCGCTCATTTGGAAGCTCTTCTCGTCGGCACTGCGTCTCTCTCCACTTATTTTTCAGCCACTAATCAAAAGGCATAGCTGACCCTGTGGACTGATGTGTACTATGGGCACTCCTAATTACATGAGGCCTTCTGTTTGATCTCCTCCACCCTCGTCTGATCTGCACCCAAGAGGAGCCGTCCTATGGTAGTGAACCACTTTTGCAGTCTTTTTAAATCTCCCTGAATAATTCAGTGCAGAACACTCACCATTGTTTTAATGTCTTTATTCACTGCCGCATCATGGCCATTTCTTCTCGAGGGCCTAGGGACTTGATTTTTCAGAAACATGCATACTGAAGGGACGTTAAACTATAATTCTCATTTGGTGGTGTTCACTGCAGAGGCCATGTGACCCATTTGCCTGATGAACACATTGGCAGTCCATCATCTGCCGATGTACTGTGAACAGAATTATTCATTCTACGGATCCTCTGATGAACTGGAGATTCTGAACGCTGGGAATGGGCTTTTGGAAGGTTGGACTGCCTGGGGCGTGTGCAGGGTTCACCACCATCCATGGCAATTTTATTCGGCTAGTGGATATGGCCAATCACAGTCAGGATGCAGGATCCACAGCCCGCCTCTTGACCATATTTGGCGGTGCCACAACGCTGTCTGTGAGCTGCATTTCCTGCAGGAAACTCATATGCATGACAGTGTTCCAGTAGGGCCACCGGAAGCACCGCCGGCCTGCAGAGATTTGTATTGTTTATTTATCTTGCCGTGAGTGGTAATGTGCTCTCTGTGAGGCATTTTAGGCTGGGTCTCGCTGGCCGCAGGGTCCTTGGCATGGGCTGCTATCCGCAAGAATCATTTATATTCCACTCTGGGGGTTACAGAGGAACATGAGATTGGAAAACAGCTGAAACTCTATTCAAATGGCTGTGGGCAAGGGAGAACCACAGAACTGGCATGTTGTGCAGCATATTTAAACAGTTATTTATTACAAGGCAGTCTGTTTCTGAGGCCATGAAATACCACACACATTCGCAGAAGAGCACTTGCTAATATAGAAATCTTTGTAATTGATCTACACATTAAATCCAAGGACACACACACGCAAGCTACACACATCCTAGTCGCTGCACTAGTAGATGCAGGAGCACAGGGTCTGAATGACAGCATGAGATTACCCTTAACATGAATCCTTTCCTACCATGTGATGAATCTGCCTTATCTATGCAAAGATGTTGCTAATGCTCCACCCCTTCTCAGCTGAGCCACAACTCACTTACATTTAAAAACAGTGGCAAACATGACCGGAGAGGCACAGAAACGGCTGTGCGCGAGGTGGAACAATCCCCCGGACAGGCCGGCCATCCATCTATCCCAGCATGCATCACAGAGGTGCGGCCCTGGGCTTCGTCTGCAGAGGACACACATACTCCGGGGCTGTGAGTCTCACAATAGCCCTCTTTCAGCGGGCCTATAAATACACTGTCTGTCAGCAGGACACCCCCACCCCCCGGCGACCCTCCGACGCTCCTGCCCTGCAGGCGGCCATCGCTTATGCAAAGATATGCGGCAGTGTGCCGCACGCTAGGCCCGGCCACGCTGCCCCTGGTACCGCGGGCGGAGAAGACATTAGAAAGCGGGAGAGGACGTTCATTAGGGTGAAGAGCGAAATGTTCAACAAAGAGCAGACCTGTGAGGGGAGGTGTGGTTGACCTGTGCCGCCATACACCACCACATCCCTTTAGTGAAAAGAGTGACTGGATGTAAACAGACCAAACGTTTGTCTGCATGCAACAATGCATATGAGATGAGCTAAAACTTTGATAGGATGTCGAACTGTGACATCTACTCATCATTTTAGTGCTGTAGTCATTCTGTGATGGACGAGTTGTCATGATATCAGTCCAGCATGAATTTGATAAATCTGATATTTCTAACATTCCTAACTCCTGCCCTGTAATCATGAGGCATTAGCTGAACCAATTATCAACCAGTTTTCTACAATTGTTCAGGGCTGAATTCCACGAACCTTCAATTTACTGCATTCACAGTGGGGTAGAAAAGTATTTAGCTGCCACCGATTGTGCAAGTTGTCCCACTTAAAAAGATGAGCGAGGTCTGTAATTTTCATTATGTGTGCACTTCAACTGAGAATGTTAAGTCCACAAAATAACATTGTATGCTTTTTAAAGAATATATTTGTAAAATTGTGCAGAAAATAAGTATTTAGCACCTACAAACAAGCAATAATTCTGACTCCCATGGACCTGTTACTTCGTCTTTAAGAAGCTCTTCTATCCTTCACTCGTTACCTGTATTAATGGCTCCTGTTTGAACTGGTTATCTGTATAAAAGACACCAGTCCACGCCTTCAAAAAGTCAGACTCCAACCTTCACCATGGCCAAGACCAGAGAACTGTCTAAGGATACCAGGGACAAGATGGTACACCAGCACAATACTGGAATGAGCCAATCTACAACAGGCAACAGCTTGGAGCGATTATTAGAAAATAAAATCACTAACAATCTCCCTCGACCCAGGACTCCATGCAAGATCTCACCTTGCAGGGTACAAATGATCTTGAGAATGGCAACAAAATAGTCTAGAACTACACAGGGGAAACTCCTTCCATCAGTGAGAGCATTGAACATGAAACGTGGCTGGATTTTCCAGCATGGCAATGATCCCAAACACACTGTCTGGAAAAAGAAGGAGTGGCAATGTAAAAAGCATTAAGGGAAGTGATTGTGAAGCCCTGCAGCACAGCACGTGGTGACACAACAAAATGTGCCCTCTGCTTTTAACCATCACCCTTATTGAGCAGTGGGCAGCAATAACAGGCGCCCAGGATGTGTGGGCATGTGAGTGGACGGTACTTTGGACCCTACAGATGTTGCACAGGCAGTCCAATTCCAAAAGGATGCACATTGCAAGCGGGTTTGCGGTGTCTCCCAGCACAGTCTCAAAAGCATAGAGGAGACTCCAGGAGACAGGGAGTTACTCTAGGAGAGCTGTAATGTCCTTAGTCCATCTGCAGGTCCAGTATCTGCTCCGTTGTGCAAGGAGGAACAACATGAGCATGGCCTGAGCCCTA
The DNA here is from genome assembly GCF_900700375.1 of Denticeps clupeoides. Lineage (NCBI taxonomy): Eukaryota > Metazoa > Chordata > Actinopteri > Clupeiformes > Denticipitidae > Denticeps > Denticeps clupeoides. The sequence goes on from NC_041707.1 coordinate 6,678,594, forward strand.
CAAAGTGACCTCCAGTGGACCACTGGCGTGAATGTCTCCTAACAAACCATTCAAGAGGGTGTCCTGAGGGTCCAACGTCCTCTAGTAGGCCCTGTGGTCACTGCCTAGCAATGTGGAGCAGAATTACTCCGGAACTGGCGGGTTTGGCACTGGCACCCTGTGCTTCTCACAAATGAGAGCAGGATCAACCTGAGCTCATATGACAGACGTGAAAGGGTGTGTAGAAGCAGCGGTGAATGTTATGCTGCCTGCAACACTGTTCAGCATGATCAGTTTGGTGGGTCAGTGTTGGTCAGGGAGGCAGATCCATGGATGGACACACAGACCTGGACAAGACAGACAATGGATGAAATCCTTAAACCCATTGTTAGAACTTTGCCGGGGGCAGTGGGTTCCTCCTTAGTGCATGACCTAAATCCAATAGAACATCATGTTCAGGTCCACCCGCCACCGCCAGGTTGCACCTCACTCTGCCCAGGAGCTCAGTGATGCCCCAGTCTGGATCTGGGACGAGATGCCCCAGGACACCATCCGTCATCATCTAATGAGGAGCAGGCTGCGACGTTGTCATTTTTGATCATTATTGTAGTGCTGTGTATTACTTTATTTACTGTAAAAATGCTGCATGTGTTTTCTCTATTTTGCAAAACGTTTTTACAGTCAAACAATATTAAAAAAATCTTACGTACATCATATCCAGTCTTACAAGGGTTGTGGCCTAATGTGTAACACACTCGCCTCTAAACCAGAAGTCCCAGCTTCATGCCCCACTTACTACCATTGTGTCCCTGAGCAAGACACTTAACCCTGAGTGTCTCCAGGGGGGACTGTCCCTGTAACTACTGATTGTAAGGCGCTCTGGATAAGGGTGTCTGATTAATACCATAAATGTAAATGTAAGTCTGAATGCTTATAATACTGAAATTATACCAGACAGTATTCCCAAATACAGATTACACAATAGTTTTAAATACTTGTTTGCACATTTTGACCATGTTGTACATTGGCAATGGTTCAGGTATTTGTCAATATTACATGTATATGCTTGTGTTTTTATTGTCAAAATATAATTATTTATAATTATTAATAGAATTATTAATTAATCACTAATGCAAAACCAAAGCACAGATGACATCCTGTTTAGTGCGCAACTTGGCTGAGTATCCTCAGAACCTGTCAAGGTTTTCCGGCCTTCTGTAGGATTGTTACTGCAAATTTCCAGATTCTCAGTTGCTAATGACATGTGACCCGAAGCCCGAGCTCCACCCACTGCCTCCACCCTTCGCGTCTCATTCTCTCCTGCAGCTCTGCTGTCCTCAGGGGTGACAGTGAAAATGGGATCCACTTCCTGCAGCACGCTTAGTGGCTAATGAGCAGTGATATTCCGAGTCTCTCTCTCTCTCTCTCTCTCTCCATCTCTTCCTGTTTGCTTCAACTCTGCTACCTCCCATCTCAGGTGAGAATCTCTGCCACGGCCTGCGGCACAGTTCACCAATCAGAGCAGGAGGCTGTTGGTTGTAGAGATAACACGGTGGTGGCACGGTGGAATGATAGTAAGCAGGCGAGTGCCTTCATGCTGAATAATGGAGGAAGCTGGAGGTTCTAATGTTGAGTGTGTTTGTACTGTCAATGGTCAATGTTTCACAGAACAACTCTTACCACTTTGCCAAGGTTTATCTGGAGACCCAAACCGAGAGGATTGGTTAAGATGTTTAGGACAACGCAGGAACCATCCAAGTCACCCAAGCCCCTGCAAGCAATTGCAAACAAGATCTTCTGTAGGAAAGCTTATGGTCAGATGAGACCAGAGTTTTTTTTATTGCAGAATGACATGTATTTCTGCCCATGGGACTGTTACATTGCCTAAAGTGAATAGAATAATGAAGAATTCTTCATCCTCAGATCATTAGCTTGAACCTGGACACAACTGGACGTTCCAGCAGGATGATGATCAATACTTGCCATCGAATGAATAAAGCAGGCTAACATTAAGCTTTTGGAATGTCCTTCCCAAAACCCAAATCTCAATCCTTTTCAAAATGTCAGTATTTGGTTGAACTTAAAAAAAGGATTTTCATCCCAGTTGATGGAGTCTATCAAGCACAACAGTATAAAGCAACGAAATAATATCTTATATATTGAAAAATACAAAGATTGAATAATTTATACAAGTGTACATAAACTGCTTTTGCAATGCCATCGGTGATTAGCAGTGTGACAATTCAGCTTTGTGGGTGGGTCACGGCAACGGGAAAGAAACTCTTCCTAATTTGACTGGTCCTTCTCTTCAGGCTACTGAATCAGGTCATAAAGTCCGTGTCCAGGCTGTGAGGGAAATGTGTAGACTGCGCTGGCAAGTCAGGTCCATGCCAAAAAAAAAACCCCAACAAATTCAAATGAACAACAGCAACAAGAGTGGTCAAAAGTCCAGCCAGAGGAGCACATTGCTAAGGGAATTTAAGCAGACAAAAATTTTATTGAGCTTGAAAATATAGTTTTGACCCAGTGCAGAGTTTTAGAAAATCCTAAATAAATTCACATCCAGAAATACACATGATGTAAGATCATTTCACCTCAGAAAAAAAACACACTGGAGGATCTAAAATTACAATGACATTCATGTCCGTAATGAATGTACATAAACATCGGACCACAATTGGCTTTTTAATGTCCCATCAACATAATGCACACACATACTCACACACACAAACATACAGTGATTTCTTAGCATCATCTTACATAAAAGAGATACTCCAAACACCTACAACTATCAGTCTGCTGCACATACACACACAGATCTTTTACACACTGTCACACACTTACACACCCTCTGCAATAGTGCACACAAAATAACTGTTATTCAACCCCCTGGCAGAAGAGGTAGGTGTGTGTGTGTGTTTATGAATATGTGTGTGTGTGTGTGTGTGTGTGTGTGTGTTTGTGTGTGTTCTATGTTTATGTTTGGGTTTAGAAAGGGGGGGTTGCAGGTTCCCTCTTTCTTCTTGTCTCCTCCACAGCTGCAGCCTTGCAGTGTCACCCCGGCCTGCTGGAGCCCCACCCCCTTCCACCCACCCTCCTGGCCGCCAGCTACAGAAGGAAGAGGAGAGAATAAAGCTGGGGGCTCATGACGCCAGGCCATCTGGATAATGTTGTTCAAAAGGCTCTGGGTGATAGCTGCAATTTACACACGCAAAAAAAAAAAAAAAATCTCATTAGCATACGCAGCAGCCTGGAGCAGACCAAATTGAATAAACCAAGAATTAGAAAAGAATTACACTAAACCAATACAGAATATTTAACATTAGCACAATTTGTTCTTGTGATTCACCCACCATCCAAACCTGTGTATCTTGTATTATAACAAGAATCTTGTATTTTAATAAATAACACGTGGACTGATCTTGGATGCATTGTGTATTTGATGTAAAATTCATGGTATTAAGAAATGTGTTGTTTTCTAATGGCAGGCCCCCTCTTGTACTTTCATGGTCATCAGCAGGATTCCCTTTGACTCGCCGAAGAAAAGCACTTAAACTCTGCACGGTGGGTCACAATCGCGTGAACCGAGCGATGTGAGTGCTCAGATTAAACTGCAGGATGTTAAAAACGTGCGCTGTTTCCTGCCCTGCAGTCATATGTAACCAAGCGTGGCTCTACACTAACACACCACACACACACACACACACACATACAGAAACATATGCTCAGAGCGGGCATGGCGACCACGCATTCTTGCAAGTCTCCCACAAACACACTGGCCAGACTCCACAACCAGCAACCAGACAGCATATGTGGTGTGTGTGTGTGTGTGTGTGTGTGTGTGTGTGTGTGGTGTGAGAGTATTTGGCTTTTATTGATGTATCGATATCAGCTTGCACGCCCGCCTGTTTCCTATTAATAGATGTGTTCGCTGCCCGGCGAATGAGGGAAGTGGAAAACGTGCCGATGTTGTATAAAAAAAAAACTGCATCTGCATCGGACATTTATTTAAAGTCTTAGGACAGACCAAATTTGGGCATTTTTCTGGTTGCTTGTAAATTTAATAAAAAAAAAAAAAAACAGAATTATGGCCAGGCTTACACATTTATCACACAAATGTTACACAATTCCTGGACTAAAAAAACACATTTGCTGGATTGCGTTTGGTTTGCATTTCTGTTCAGGTATTTATGTGTGTGTGTATTACGTACGTATGTGTGTTCATGTGATGGTGGTGTGATTTTGTCGACCCAGGTATCTGTAGTCATTTGCTGTTATTACTCTTTGTGTAAGTATGTTGAAGTTTGAAGTGTGTGTGTGTGTGTGTGTGTGTGTGGTGTGTGTGTGTGTGTGTGTGTTTGTATGTGTTCATGTCTTTCTCTCTCTGCCAGTCTGGATGTTGCAGGCTTGTCTTGCACCCCCAGCAGGCATATCCCATCAGGCCTTGCATGCAGCGATGAGTCGCGACAGGAGTCTGACAGGTCATTCCCTGATGCCTCCTGTCTTTTCCTGTGTGTTCACACACACAAACATACTCACCCAACCTACACACACACACACACACACACACACAGTACACAACACTTACAAAAACAACATAAACAGCAACAAAACACACATAAATTCTCTGGTGTATATAGAAGTCTGTCCATAAATATATGTCACTGAATAATAGTTTTATTACTTCATTCATTTGTGTGGCATAGAGTGTTAAAAGAACATATGAGGGAGCTGCACTACAAATCAAACATATGAAGCATTAATTAAGCATCATTGATTAAAAAGAATATTCAGGCTCCTCGGGCACATACGTGTGTAGATTGCAGTTTGATTAATGACAAACTTTCAGTTTATCAGCTGCCGCTCTAGATCACGGTGCCAGAGCCGTTATGTGCAACTGCATATACTGATAATATATATACTGAGGAGTACAGGGCCAAGGCGAAAAATGATCTCTGCCATAAACGGAGGCTCAAAATTAAGCAAAGAGCTGTACAATTAATCGTGTGTATGTTTTGGGCATCTCCCACTTGCTTTGAAAGAGCAGAACAGTAAAAGCGGGATTGCACCAAATATTTTTTTTAAGTCACTGTCACGGTCTACGGACTTACGGGGGAAGGAAGCGCAGAGGTCTGACATGCTGGGAACGGGGTTTTATTAACAATAAACAAAGAAATACAAATAAGACTGGCGCGGTGGCCGAAAACGAATTTAACTTAAATAAGGACATAAACTAACCCCGTAGGCGTGTGGGCGATTGCCAGAACTCAAAAACACATGAAACTAAACCAGGTCAAGTTCGTGCAGAGAGTCCACGAAAATGCCAGCGACCCCGAACGGGCGGAAACTTCCGGCATTTATGGGGCGTAAGGATTGGGTTCCGGTGTGGAGGCCAGCTGCAGGCAATCCTGACAGAGCCCCCCCTCCAAGGGCTACGTCCTCGGAGCCCCCAACAGTACCATCAGTGGAGGCGGCGGGGCGGAACGGCGGCAACCACGGGCTCCTGCCCTGCTGTATCCTCCCCTTGGAGGACCCGGTCCCTCGGGCTGGCTCCCCGGGGGGTCAGGCGTGGCGGCCCCGGTCCCTCGGGCTGGCTCCCCGGCGGGTCAGGCGTGGCGGCCCCGGTCCCTCGGGCTGGCTCCCCGGCGGGGTCAGGCGTGGCGGCCCCGGAACCTCGGCTGGCTCCCGGCGTGGCCCGCTTGGCGGCCCCGGACCCTCGGCTGGCTCCCGGCGTGGTCCCGCTTGGCGGCCCGGACCCTCGGCCTGGCTCCCCGGCGTGGTCCCGCTTGGCGGCCCCGGACCCTCGGCCTGGCTCCCCGGCGTGGTCCCGCTTGGCGGCCCCGGACCCTCGGCCTGGCTCCCCGGCGTGGTCCCGCTTGGCGGCCCCGGACCCTCGGCCTGGCTCCCC
>NC_041707.1:6684493-6749461 GCF_900700375.1 Denticeps clupeoides
GGCGTGGTCCCGCTTGGCGGCCCCGGACCCTCGGCCTGGCTCCCCGGCGTGGTCCCGCTTGGCGGCCCCGGACCCTCGGCCTGGCTCCCCGGCGTGGTCCCGCATGGCGGCCCCGGAACCTCGGCCTGGCTCCCCGGCGTGGTCCGCATGGCGGCCCCGGACCCTCGGCCTGGCTCCCCGGCGTGGTCCCGCATGGCGGCCCCGGACTCCCGTACCTGCACACAATAATCAGGGCCGATCCATCTGGGTACATGTGGGCCCTGTCTCCACACGTCCCCTCTGACACTTCTTGTGTCACCCCCTGCACCGCGCAGGGAGATTGTCCCAGAGCCTCCGGCGACTGTTCCAGGCACCCCAGGCTGGTGCCTTCTGGGACTATGCAGCCCCTCTCGCTGCACGGCCCTGGTGCCAAGGGGGGGGCATTGCCAGACCATCCGGCTAGCCCCTTCTGCGTCCGTGGGACAAGCAGGCCCTCTTTGCCTGTCCCAGCTGGGTCCTCATGCTCCTACCCGGGGGCTCTATGGCGCTCCACCCCTCTGGAGGCAGACGCAGGCCCATGCCTGGCCCGCCCTCCTCACTGGCTACCGGAGGACCCAGCTCCATCGCTTCCCCACCTCCCCTCCCCTCAGGAGGAGTCCCCAACCCGAACTGCACCCCCCCAAAAAATTCTTTGGGGGAGCACCCCCCCCGGCTGGACTTAGGGGTACCTTGGGGCTTGTCCACCTCGCCTTGGACCAGCACATTCGGGTCAGGAACCTCCTCCCTGGGGTTCGGCTCCGCGGCTGGGTCGCCATCTGGTGGACACAAAGAGGGGAAGTGGGGGCGACATACGGACACATATGTCACACAGACACACACAGACAGAGACAGACAGAAGAGAGGGTCGTCTGGCTCCCTCTCTGGGCTCTCCAGGACCTCCTCAGGGGGCACAGCCAGGATCTCGGGAGGTGCGACCTTCTCGTCGCCCGCCAGTGCTTGGTCTTCTTGCCCCGGATCCTGACTGGCGCTGGACGTGGTGGAGGGGCAGAGTTCGATCCCTGGCTCAGGCTCTGGCCGATCAAACTCCGCCCTCAGTCTCTGCTGGAAGTCCCGAAAACTGCTGTCTGTCTCTCCCTGTGCCAGAGGGCTGCGCTCCAGCCCCCATGCTGACCCAAGCAGACACTAGAGGATGGTGGTGGTCTTATCAGTGTCCTGCTGCCCACTGAAGGGTCCCGGGACAATTGGGCTGTCCCACATGGGGCTGGGCACGTTGCTGGAGATGGTGGTAGGTGTGTGGTGTGGAGGGGGTGGACGTCTTCTCCAGCACGGTGTGGACGCTGGGTCGCTGCGCTGCCTTTTCGCTGGGGAACGTCCGGGCAGAGGGAAGGCGGGTCGGCGACTGGAGCAGGAATGGAGGATTCCCTGCGAGGCAGTCCCGGCAGCGCAGTTGCTGGCTGGCGACATCCCGTCGCCCTCTTCCACAAGCTTTCCTCACCCTGCTGGAGGGACGTGGGTCTCCACGGACCTCGTGACGATCCTGGTCGTCGTCCGTGTCAACCTCGTACCCCCGGAAGTCACATGGGTCATCACGGACGCCGCGATGATCTCGGACGCGCACGCTGGGCGGAGCCATCCCGGCACCGACCGCCCACCGAAAAATCCACGTCATCATCGCTTTCGTCATCCGTGTCCTCCCACCGTGACTCCGAGGGGTCGTCCACCCTGCGGACATCCTGGACCCATGGCGCGATAAGCTCCCATGGGCAGTACTCTGGCCATTCGGGCTGGAGGCTGCCCACCTCCTCGCTGGAGGAACGCCGTCGTGGTTGTTGCCGCTTCTCACCCCCCTGGAAGTGACGTGGGTCCCCACGGACCTTGCGACGACGCAGACTGGCGCGATGGGCGGAGTCCCAACTCTCGTCTCCCGTGCTCTCGTCGTCGTCCGTGTCGTCCCAGTCCACGGGGAGCCTTGCCAGCAGAGCGCAGAGTTCTTGCCCCGACATGCCGAAGATCGTGGGGGTCCGCATCTTCTGCGCTCGCTGCCCACGTCCCTTCCTCGCTGCTGCCGACGCCAACGTCCTCGCTCCGCCCCCTCACCCGCCGACGTTGTCGCTTCCGGGTTTCGCGGAGTTTCCGGGGGGTGACGTCATCACGCGGCGCCGCGTACCACGGCTTCTCGGGGAGAAAACGCTCCACCAGAACGGGCGGCGCGTCTCTCCCCTGGCGTCCGCGTTCGCCGCGCCGCGCTGCGTTCCTTCGCGGCGTTTCTTCTCCTCCGCTTTCCACCTCTGCGCTTTTTGGGTGGGTCGCTGGCATTCTGTCACGACTACGGACTTACGAGGGAAGGAAGCGCAGAGGTCTGACATACTGGGGAGGGGTTTTTTATTCTACAACAAATAAACATAAACTCAAAGAAACAATGGCGCGGTGGCCGAAAACAGTTTAACGTAAATAAAGAACTTAAACAAACCCGTAGGCGTGTGGCGATTGCCAGAACTCAAAACGCATGAAACAAAACTAGGTCAAGTTCGTGCAGCGAGTTCACGAAAAATGCCAGCGACCCCGAACGGGCGGAAACTTCCGGCATTTATGGGGCGTCAGGATTAAAGTCAGGTGTGGAGGCCAGCTGCAGGCAATCCTGACAAGGTGGTTATAATGTTGTGGTGGAACAATGTAAAGAGTCACATTGCACATGATTCTTTTAACTCAAGCCTTTTCTGACCTTCGACTTCGAATGTTAATTTGTGAAAAAATATTTAGTTAAAATGTATTGACTTTTACCAACCTATCAGCATACATGTATTTGGATTCACTTTTAAATGTTTTTTATTTAAACACATAAATCTTTAGGTATATTTCTGTATTTACTCTACCAGACACGGGCCTCGAGCCATTCAGCACCTATGAGTACAGGGTTAGTGCTTGGAACAGTTTTGGGCGGAGTTTCAGCTCATTCGCCTTGGTCACCACAAAAGAAGGACACGCCCCAGGGGGTACCCCACACCACACTGGAGGAAGTGGGCAGTCGGGATGACACCCTTTATGTGGAGTGGCTCCACCCACACATACCAATGGTAATCTTATTTTTGAGGTTCATATGTGAGAGGCTTTAGGGTAATCTGGTTACTGCTGCTCTGTTTATTCAGGGGGAGAACTATATTCGTTTTAATTGCTAATCACATCATAGCCAGAATGCAGCCTGAAGTGATGTTTGACTGCAGTTTGGGATGATTTGATCCCTAAACTACAGCAAACTAGCAGCAGAGCACTTTGGTAATTATCACATGCTGATGGAGGGAGAACTGTAACTGGCTGATTAATTTATCAGCCCTCCTTTAAAGGACTTCCCCATTACCGTGGTTAATCTGCATAGTCAGGGTACTAGCTATGCAGAATAATTTATGAAACAGGAATTCACTTGCGCATAAATCGCTGCTAAGTGAAATAACAAGCTTTATTTGAGAGAACTTCTGTGCCACCTTACTATGTGAGGGGAGGTGTTGATTGCTCATTAGGACTTCATTTTGTGCTTTAATCAAATGGCTTAAACCCAATCTGTTGTGATTTGAAATAAAGTTGGTCTACTTGCCTGTACGGAAGTTGGAATTACTTGGATACACAGAGAAGCGAGTGGGAGTGCATACCAAAGAAAATGTGGAAGTTGATACATATACATATAATGATTCTTCGCAGGAGAGTTAGCATAACCTCATAAATTCACAATGTTTCATTCCACCAGGTAAAATCAGTCACTATGTGATACTGCGTGATGGGCAGGAACGTTATCGTGGCAGTGAGCTCAGTTTCACTGACGTGGTGGACATTCGGCCCTTCCAGGAGTACGTGTACCAACTGAGAGCCTGCACCGCAGCCGGCTGTACCGACAGCCACAAGGTGAGGGCCTGTCCTTCAGTCATTCATCATCTCTTCATCCAGGAACAGACTTTTTGTGTGAGTTATACACACACAGTGCCCCTTGGATATATGTTTGATGTATCATTCAGTCTGTGAATATACAGGTTTTGGTCTTGGTTTTCTTTCAACATTTTTTAATTTATTCAAACAAAACCTACATCCAGTCTGAAGAAACTTACCAATGAGGATTTAGGTAGATGTAATAGGTGTAACTATAAACTGGCCAAGTGAGTGTGTAATATAAAAATTGTGATAGTCCCTAATTAGTCACATTGGGCACATGCAAAGGAGATAATTGAGGGGATGTTATCTAATAATTCTGTGGTGTAGTTTTAAAACAGCACGAGTTATTTACCACATGCTGCTATGCGACTAATGTGAATAATATTAGTCACAATTAGAATAATACAGATCTCCTTATGTGTTGCATAGACTTTAAAGCTGTATGGAGAGCAATGCTGGGAAGATTCTGGGATCTTGGCCATGGTGCTTGTTCTGAACAGTTTACTTCTTGCCCGTTACATGTGCAGGTTATGGATGCTGAGCAAACATGATTTTTTTTTTGATAGCAGATTAATCGCTCCGGAAGGCACAGCTATCTCTGTGACATTACTGTTATCTCCATAATAATTGATGTCAGTGGCTTGGCTGATGAAGGAACAAATGAATGCCGTCTTTTGTCTAATTTCTAGATCAGATTATTATTATCCACGCAGATCTGCCCACAGTTGCCTGTTAGACTGGAGAACTGCCGTTGCAGAGTAAACACCCGTGCCAGTGGCTGAGTGCCACTACTATACATGTGCATGGCAAACAGAGCATCGTGGATGGTGGAGGAACACTTTTCCACTTTAACAACACACTTTAAGTGAGCCGAATTAAGTTGTACACCTGCAAGCATTGTCCAAACACCCTGCAATTATTGTGTAGCCCAATACACGGGGGCAATTACCCATGGTGCAGCTCTTCTCTAGCCCGGCTAGCCGGCAGTGGACGTCTAAAGCGGGTGACGAAGGGGACTGATTAATCTCGGTGGACACTATGAGGGGCCAGCCACCACATCAGCAAGAACGATGAGGGCCTGCAGCCCCGATCTCACTCCCTCACCCCGACTGGCTCCCACCCCGACCAACCTGGCCGGGCAAAAGAAAAACACCTTAACTGGGTCCCCTAGCCCTCTCCTAATAGTCTGCCACTCTTGAAGACAAGAGTTTAAACCACTAGTGACATTCTATTAGAGCAGGATATCCAAGCCCCCATTACAGCAAATTGCCTCTGTAATTCTTTTTGTCTCAGGTAGTGGCGGTGACTGTCCAGGGAGTGCCGGAGAATGTTCCGGCACCCATGGTGAGCGTGCTGGGGCCCCGGGCTCTGCAGCTCAGCTGGACCCCACCGGCCAGACCGAATGGCGTCATACGCGAGTACCACATCAATCAGAGCGGAGCTGGCCTCATCTTCACTGACACACAGAGGGCCATGCGTCACACTCTCACGGGTACAGTACACGCACACATCAGGGTTTTATTCAGCTCCATGGCAACTTCCTTCCACACGTCATATCAAAATTTATTATACAGTTATACAGACAGGTGACACATTAAAGGAGACCTGAAGAATGAGTGTACAATCTAATTGGCGGGGTATATAGTGTTTTGGTCACTTCAAAACAACACAAGTTGTCACACCAAAATGGTCAGAGTGATGTCAATATGCCTGACTGGAGCATACCTGAAATAGACAAAAATATACAGTCAAAACATTAAAACCACTGACATTAAACCTGTTGTTTGTCACATTATGCTGATTCTGTTGTGACTGAACCTGAAGACACTGAAACCTGTTTTATAGTGGCTCATGGTACCCAATGTCTCTTTTATTTTATCGCATACTTTACATGTATAAATCCTCCAGTAGAATATTAATGTGCCTATTTTATTGGGTAATGCATTTTTCCCTAAAAAAAAAAAGGGAGCTGCTTTCTGGATCCCATACCAATTGTGCACTAACAAGCCCAAACCTTCAGTGTGAGGTCATTGGTACACACATGATGAACAGACCACAGGACATGTTTTCATCCTGAGGCTGTGAGATTGAGTGATGAATAAGTGTGCGACTGGTTTGTGTGTGTGTATGTGTTTGTGTGTCTGTGTGCGCAAGCAGACCCTGGCTTGTGGACACACTATGTCTCCTCCACACGCCCTGCCTTTATTTATGCCATGCTGTTTCAGGAAGCAATCTAATGACTGAATTTACACCTGATTCCCGCAATGAGTGCCTGCCCCTGCCCATCACTCCTCTGGGCACCTGATTTGTGGAGCTTCTTTTATCTGCCTTGGAGAGGAGCAGCGCTCCTGGCCTCGAGCATCGTCACTGGAGCAAGGATATGCACCGAGATGGCTTACTCTCTCTCTCGCCCTCTCTATCTTTCTCATGCATACGCACATATACGTCCACTCTGAATATACATTTCCAATATAATTCCAATCTTAATTATACAGTTTGCAATATACATACTACTGCATCTCATCCTTGTTTCCACAATGTTTTTTTCCACAATAGTGTTAACCTTTATTATGGAACATACATTATTTTTCTGGGTCAAGACAGTAAGACTATCAGCCACAATCATCAACAATCATCAAGTTTTTTTATGTTTAATGGATATATGTATATATGTATAGGTTTTTTATTAATTAAATAAATGCCCTTTTTGTTACACTACACTTTTTTTTACACTACACTTTTTGTGGCATGTACTCTCAAAGAAAACACAGACACACAGACACAACATAAGCACAGAGACACTGCATACTTCTGATATGCAAAGGAACGGCATCTCACAGGAGACATGCAGTGGGAAATTTAAAAAAAAATTATAAACAAGGAGAATGTATTTCAAGGCCAGCATGTCTTTTTCTATTTAAAATTTTTTAATTTTCTTATATTGTGTGGACTTTTTTATTATGTGAAGCAATATCCTTCTTGCAGAAATCTAATTTATTCTTTGCTTGCTGACAGAGATATGTTTATCAACTGATTATCAATTCTGAGCTCAGTCTATGGAAGCAATCCTACTGATTCTGCATACAACACAAAAACAGAACATGATCCGAAACAATGTGAATATAGCTGTTATAACCAGGTACACAGTTGATCAGGTCTGATGTCTTTCTGCCTCAGATGCCCTGAGGTTTGTACAGCAGCCAGGTCCTTGAATGCAGAGCTGAAGCTGATAGCATGACCCTGTTTTCCCCCCAGAGCTCCATTTCTGTTCTTTCTTTAAAAGACCCTTCTGGATGAGGCGCAGGAGTGCGTTTTCCACACACACTTGCACAATCACTGCTCTCCCTGGCTGATTCCAGTACAGCCGAGCCTCAGGCAGAAGATGTAGTTTGAGGAGGATTTGGAAAGAGTCACACAATCTTTTGTAAATAAGCCTGAAATCATTAGGGAATTCCAAAACGTCTGCCGTTCCTCAGGAACGTGTTGCCGACCAAAGATATTTCGGCAAAACTGCAGCAGGAGAGGTGCTGGAGAGCTCTAAAGAGCGGGAGCTGGCACAACCCTGCCCCTGGAATGCCAACTGGCTCGCCCTGGCAGCCCATGGCGGAGAAAGAGAAGGAGCGAGACAGCGGGAGGGGGGATCTGATGGCAAATTTGGCCAACCGGCTCCTTCCCGTGTTGTCGGTTTGGTGAGGGGACGCGGTGGCCGTCTCGACAGTCCTGGTGAGGAGCGGCGTGTGCTGGCAGGGCTGCGCCGTGTCTTCGCTGGGGGTTCCCTTTATGGAGACGCTCTAAGCCTGCGTGAGACTTTCATGTCCCGCCGCTCAGAGCTGCTAAATCCTCCCTCGGCAGCCAGATCTCCTCTCTCTGCACATCTCTCTGGGCACCGAAGCACCTTTTTTTTTTCTTAAAGGAGAAACAACAGCAGTGCATTGTGGAGCAGCAATGGCTTTATTGCCCTCTGCTACAGCCCCGGACATTTGTCAGGAGCTTTTCACAAGACATTTCTCTTCTTTTATGCTTCTTTTTTAAGAGACACTGGGCAAGTTGTAGAAACTGCACATTATTGTTGTTGCCATGGCACGTTCTGTGGAAATGAATTAGATAGGCAATGTGAGTGTGTGTCATCTACATGCTCATTTACTAAATAATTGAACAAACAGAAGATCTGTTCTTGATTGCTACAGGTGACATTTTGAGATTTTTACAATGAGGTTTTTGTGTTGTTACACAATCTGCATTTTTTAAATCCTGAGACGCTCAAATCCTGAGACGCCCAAATAAAAGGGTAATCTTTCCCTTGCTGCCTCTTTTTGTTATCCGAACAAATATTGCCTAAATTAATGAAGGAAATTATAATGAAAGTTTAAAACTGCCACCCTTGCCCTGAGGGGCAAAACAGAAAGAAAAGGAACAGAACTGGTCTGGGCAAAAATGGTGGGAAGGTAAATGAGCGCTTTACTTGAAATATGAGCATAAATAATTGCTCTCTGATTCTCGAAAGCTTAATGTTTAATACGACATCCGTCATTCTCGTACCAAGGGAGAATTACAACAGTCACACACTAGGGTCTCACATCCACATTTCTGTTGGTTTTCTTCTCAGAAAGTATGTGATGTGCTATATATGGTTACAGTTAATTAGTAACAGAACATACATTAGCAATTTACCTCCATGATGGGACAATTGACCTTGACACTGGAGCTCCAGACTAATTTTCCAAACACAAATGCAACCATATGACTTTTTTTATTATGTATTAGCATATTATCTGCCCAAAGATGAAAGGAAGAATTATTTTCACCTCGAAGACATCCCTAAACTCAGCTGTGTTATGGAGAAAGATGTATGTGCTCATCACATTCGGCGCGGCACAAATGAGCAGTTCAAAAATAAATATCCAGCCCCTGATGACTCGAAAATATATATAGTTTTTCATTTGCTAATTTGAATTATTGCTTTCAATTATATAAATTATGCTGCTAACCATGCATTTAATTGGGCATTACTAAGTGAATTATTAATTCATTAATACACACTACATGCCTTTCTTTATTTGTGTTTCCCACTGCTGCATTCACATCAGAACATTCTGCTCTCTAACCTCACAGCTTGCATAATTTTACTAGGTATAATGAAATATTATAGACATTTTTATTGTTTTTTCAAATTATTTTATTAATTTGCTCTTTGAAATGTAAATACGTATTGATGTTATCAGTATAGTTATATAATGATATACTTTATGGATTAACTCTTGCATCATGTTGGTGAATGGTGTTTTCAAATTTTAATAAAAAAAATGTATAAATGACAAAATCTTTCATCCCCAACTATATACTGACTCTATAAATGAAGATAGTGACTGATTATTAGTAATTCTTTAATAAGGTGAGATGATATATTTATTACACATTACATTTTACATGTAATTAACCTAGCATTTACATAGGTTATTTTTTATTTAATTACATGAAAAGCGACCTTTATGAAAATGTCTAAGTTTTTGAGATGCACGGGTAGACATCTTTCTAATTCTATAATGTAAGAAGTTTTTTCCCAAAACGGCTCCCAACCATATGACTCCTGTGTCTGAAATGTCCTCTTGTGTCTGCCGTCCTCTCTACGCGCATATGTCAGCATTCACCCCGTCATGAGGAACAGCGGGCTGCTCGTCCTGTGCTCCCCGGCGCAGGGTAATGACTCTCCCTGTGAAGATGAATGAACCGCCGGCTTTGACTCTCATCTGTGTCTTATTTTAGCTGGGGAGGCAGTTTGCTGTGCTCGGGGGCTCGGGAGAGCCGGACAGAGGAGAGAGCCCCCCGCACCAGCTCGGCCTCCTCTAAATTATGCGTGAGCAGGGGAAACCTGATCCCATAAAAGGCATCGGGGGTAGTCTCTGAGCTCGGCCGACGCGTGGAGCCCACAGATCGCTTCATAATCCTCTCCAGACAAAAAAAGCATTAAGTAATTGTAGACAGGAAGTTCGCACTTAATTATTTAGAGGTGTTATCAATGCGCTAAGTAAACTGAGGCATTTTGTGCTATCTCTCCACCGTCAAATGCCTTCAGGGACCAGAGGCCAGCAGCCATCATCTTCTCATATTCTCTAATGCAAAGAGTAAATGGCAGCTTGTCAATAAAAGATCTTTTTATATCATTTATTACCCAACACTTCCACTCTCCTCTACAGAACAATTTGGTTGACAGTTACGGCATTGTTTTCACTTTGTGTTAGTGGTGTGCAACAATGGGCTGGCGTATGCTCAGAGGACGGAGTGTTAAAATGATTGAAGTTTTTTATTTTTTCCTTCTTTATCTTATTTATATATTTATTTGTTTGCTCTTTTTGATTAAAATGACATATTTCTTAAACAGGCTAAGAGTGCCCCCTTCAGTGTGAGGGGGAATATCTTCCCGAGTTCAGTTTAAAAACCTGCGTGGATTTGTGTTGAGACCACTGAGTCATTTAGGATTTTTAATTAAAGATAATAGAATGAAGACCTGTGGCCTGTCTTAGATTTCTGTTCATTTCATTTTGAAGAGGAAGGAATCATAAATACCACAATGTGTAATAAAATGGGATATTTATGTGTGTATTGGTTGGTTTTATATTTAGGTGCCATAAAATAATATGTTAATAATTAATCTAAAATTATGATTATTATGAAATTCTTACGATTTTTTTCTCATTGCATTGCACACTTTTGTGACTGTAATCTATGCTTCATCCAAAAACAGTTCAGAATTCTGTGAAAACTAGTTTTGGTTTAAGTGGGACTGGTTGTGAATCAAACTCAAGAACTGGCTGGTGACGTCTGCTGGCTTTTGGAATTTTAATAACTGCATTATTAAAATTTTGCTGTGTTTTTTACTGAAATACTGTAACATTGTTTCTAAAGTATTTAAAATGCAGTCACTGTTAATCTCTAAATGTTGTATTTTATCATCTCACTGAATTTACAGTGTCGATAGTCTATTGTAAGAAATATAAATATTGCATTAGGTATGGATTTACATGCATGGTAGTGTATGTGCATGTGTGTGATTAGGTGTGTCTCTCGGTTTGGCACAGGTCTGCAGCCTCACACTGATTATAGCTTTGTGCTGACTGCCTGCACATCGGCTGGTTGCGGAGCAAGTCAGCCATCTACGGGCCGCACACTGCAAGATGCACCAGTGGGTAAGCAGCGCGCTGCACACACTGCCCCCCCCCTCACCTCCTTTCACTCACACACACATCTACCCATTCAGTCCTGACAAGACCCCAATTTTATTCATGTAGTTTTTTTATTTCCTTTTTTCAAAAAACTCCCTTAGACTTTGCATTAAACTTAATGCAAAAGCTTGACAAATGTTTCATTTATAACACTGCTTGATTACTGAACACTGGGAGGTTATCTTGTCAGATTTTATAAGAAAAACATTAATTAAATATAGATTGTAATAAGGATTTATTTTCAGTCGTTTGGATGGCTTAATAATTCACATAAAGATCTGAGTAAAAAAATACATTTAACATTCTCTCATGCTGTGCCAGTTGGCTTTGGTTCACTGATCAATAGAAATGTATTTAAAATTTTCTTTCTGTTAAAAAAATGATAAACGTGGCCACAAATTATACTGAATGTCAATTTTTTTTAGTTTAAATTGATATGTGCTGCAAAGTCTTACGCATACATAGCATCCCTCACTTCTGCTTCTGCTTCATGATGGACCCTGATTTGATTTCCTTCCCTCTACCCCCTCCCCCCCCCCCCCCTTGTCTGTTAGGTGTATGGGCCAGTCCGAGGCATGTCTTGGTGAGCCCAAATGAGGTCGAGCTTTACTGGAGTGAGCCCTCCCAGCCCAATGGCCTGCTCTCCCAGTACCGGCTGCTGCGCGACGCGGCGCTGCTCTTCACTGGCGACAGGCGAAACATGAGCTACACCGACACTGGCCTGCAGCCCAACAGCAGGTCCTATCCATCAGCCCTCACTAACAAGCTATTAGCAGCTGATTATTGATGACACCGAATCCTGTGTGTGTCTTCCCTATAATTTTTTATTAACCGGCCGGTTAATGTGTCGGCATGTTCAGCTAAACATTAAGGCATTTTTGAGCTGCTGATCTTATGCACATCATGCTGATAATGGTCATAGGTGGCCAATGAAGGGTTGTCTGGTCACTTCCATTACTTTGTGGTCTTTGAGTCTGTGTATAGTTAAAAAAATGCAAGAGAACTTTTTAGAAATCTATACTTTTTTAATGCAATGCCTGTTCCCAAAATAGTCAGCATTTCGAGCTGTAACATTCCAGGATTTATAACCATCTATCCTAACGTGAATATTGAGGAACGTTGTTCATTCATTCTTCATTACAGAGGAAAGTTGATTGTGCACTGTGTGACACACACACCAGCAAAAACAGACAGGATGGGTTAAGAGCACTATTTCCCCCATACCCTGACTCACAGCTTGTACTTGCTTGCATTTTTATTGATGTCGTTCATTGTCAGAGTCCTGTGACAGCACCCTGCACTGGGCCACGGGGGTGTCTGAAGAACCCCCCCTGTTTTTTCTGACTCTTCAGTGTAGGCTGGGGAGGTGCTTCAAACAGAGCCAGGAGATGCATGACGTTTAATTTGCCATAATTCCAGATAACCTGCCAAAAGGAATTCCCTTCCAGCCTGCCCTCTTTTCTCTTTCTTCTTCCAATTTGGCTTTTTGTGCAGAGAATTACAAAAGCGGAGCAGCGGCCTCATTACCCCGAGCCGGAATACAGGGATGTTCGAAACGGTTAAACAGGCCCGGAACCAGCCGGCCTGCACCCACCGCTCATTGATTATTTATGACACTGTTGATTAGCTGTCACTTATCTCACCATTGTAGAAAGTCTCTCTGATGGCTGAAATATTAACCTTTCTCTCCCCTGGGGACGTGCTGGAAGCACCACCTGCTTTGATATGGCACATCGTGTTTATTTTGCTTATATCTGGAGCGGCTGTTTCAGTTTTCCTCATGAATGCATTTATTCTCTACATACAATATGGCAAATGAACCATCTATAGTCTTAATGCAGCTCATCCCACTTTTGTAAAGGCTTTTTAAACATGTTCATTGTTGTCCTATAGCGTTAATGGCAAATTAATGCTTAATGTGACCTACTTACATTGCTCATGTAATCCTTTAGTGTTACATTAACAAAAAAATTCTGTGTTTTAAAGGCTTATCTTTTGTGTTAAGTTGTGTTAAAGATTCTGCTTTGCATTACCACAGACTAGTACATAGTCATTGAGGTTTTTTTTGGACAAGCACCCCTTCCATTAACTGTTTAGTGTTGTTTATTCTGAATCACAATAGTAAAATTTTGCGTTTACAGTAATATTGATAAAAAAATGGTCAGGTCTAAAAATGGGGGGAACTGTCCACATTTTCACAGCGGCTGGCAGTGGTCAGTTGTGTTGTTTTGTGTTGTGCTTTTCAATCGACCGGAATAAACCACAAGCCACACTGAATGGTTTCGGCCCAGCTCTCTCACACACACACACACACATATACACACACACACTGCATTACACTGAAGCAGGATGCTAATGCACTGCTGATCGGTCATGTTCAGGGCTTGTCAAGCACGGTCTTAAAGCCTGGAGGCTCTTTTATTATTAATTATTCCTCTGCAAGAGCCTTTCCATTGTCTGCAAGTTGTGAATTTTACATCAATTTTACAAAACATTTACTGCTCCTTTTCTTTTTTTGTGTGTGCGTGTAGATTTGTAGTCTGTGTGCATCAGTAGATCCATTAGCACAACATACTTTTGTGTTACTGAGTTGGCATTGTGTGCTTGGCAGG
This sequence comes from Denticeps clupeoides, assembly GCF_900700375.1. Taxonomy (NCBI): domain Eukaryota; kingdom Metazoa; phylum Chordata; class Actinopteri; order Clupeiformes; family Denticipitidae; genus Denticeps; species Denticeps clupeoides. Next base: position 6,698,223 of record NC_041707.1, read on the forward strand.
TATGTGTATGAGTTGGAGGCCAGCACGGGTGGCGGGAGCAGCCGCAGTGACAGATACGTGATTCAGACCCCAGTCTCGTCCCCGGAGCAGATCCAGCCTCCGTATAATGTCACCGTCACCAGCCCGCGCTCCGTCTTTGTCGCTTGGACAGCCCCAGGTAATGTTTACACCTAATGCACTAAAGCAAGACCACTACTTAGCGATCACTCTGGGTGATTTATCCCCAGTTTGACTGGAATACTTGGCGTGGGGTAATATACGATCGGCATTGTGTGTAATTTAATGGGAGCTGAACATGGCCACAGCATACATGCATCACATCATACTGGACGTGGATGGGGCCAGGGAATCAATTATCATTCAGACGCTACTTACTGCTGGCCTAACACGTCTGATTTATAACGGAGTGGTTTTGAAGTGCCTGCTTCCCACCATTTTTTTTTACACTTCTCTTCTTCCGTTTGTTCTGCCTTCTAACTTTTGTACAGTGGACAACAATTTGCTCAGACTTACATCTCATTGTGTCAAGTCTTTGTTTATTTGCTTCTTAATGCAACAGTGTTCTTAACATGTCTTATGTGATGCCCTGCACGAGCCCTGCAGCCGCACGCCTTGCACACACCCGTTCACTCTCACCACATACTGATTCAGCGCACATCACTAGCCACACCCACCAAATTGCACACCTTAGTCTTCAGCCTTGCACCTGACATTGCCACACTGGTTACTTCTTACGAGTGATGACGTGCGAGTGATGACGTGTTTACGGGCCTCTTCCCGGTTTCTTTCGTTAATTTTGAGGTTTATAAAATAAACCTGATTTTCTGTTTTGTTCCTCCTTGTTTCTCTCGACACATGTTGACACCTATTCCCTGTTTTTATTCCTTGTCTTCATAGTTACTGCATCAATAAAATGTAGTTACTTAATAATAACAAGAACCCGACTATTCCTGTGGTTTGAAGAAGGACTTAAGGAGTCTAAAAAGTTCAATTGAACTCTTGTTTCTCTGTAAGATCCTCGGCTTTTGTTCATGAAAAGGGAAATGGCTTCAGCCTTTCAACAGCCTTGAATGGTTCCACTTCAGACCACAGCCCATTGGCCTGCGTCAATCAATCAATCACAGCCTCTACAATCCCAGCTGCTGCCAGCAGCCTCATCTACACAATCACGCTGTGCATGCAAGTGTGTGTGTGTGTGTGTGTGTGCGTGCGCATGCTGCAGACGACCAAGATGGAGCGAGCAAACAAACAAACAAACATGATCTCCCCTGTGGTTGCTTTAGCACGCTGCCAAGCTGTGAGGGGAGCAAAGACATGTACACACGTACTGACACACACACATGCATGCACACTTACGTCACCCTATCACTTCCTCACTCCCCTTCTCCTGCCCACTCACTGCCCCACCCTGACGCTAACAGCAATTTCAGCCTCCACCTGCTGTGTGTGTGCGTGTGTGTGTGTGTGTGTGTGTGTGTGTGTGTGTGTGTGTGTCTTTTGGTGCATTTACATGATTGTCTGCCTCAGATGATCCATCTTTTTTTATTATTCTTTCATTACCCCTTGTCCCAAAGAGGAGAACTTTTCCAACAGGTCCAATTATACTGTAAGAGAGTTTAAAGAGTCCCTATACAGCACAAAAAAAAAAACATTTACATAGGCATGCTGCGTTATTGATTTTAGATTTCTCAAAAGGGGGAAAGAAGTATGGCTTGGAACTCGAATGCGTCAGACTTGATTAAGCCATGATGCAGCATTTTGCGTGCTGCGTAGAGACAGGAGGCCGCTGATGGATCAGATCTGAAGGTGTTCCCTCTTTCTTCCTCTCGCTGCTATTATTTCTTATTAGGGTCTTATTCAAGCTGAAAGAGCCGAACTCAAAGTCAGTGATTAGTTGTAAATAATAGAACTTAAGGACCTGTGCGATTGAACTGTACTGGCAGATTGCTGTGATCAAAGCGTGGTATAATTTGGCCCGGGTTTGTGTCTCGGCAAAAGACTACATCTGCTCTGGGAGACAGCAATGAGGGAAGTTGAATAATTTAACTTTTTCATTTGTAAAGATAATCAGCCCATTCTGAATACATCTCGCCCTCATAAATGTTGAATAGCCTATCAGACTCCAGTTGCCGTAAATTATGAAGCATGCCAGTGATGGGAATATTAACAAAGTGGGGATGCAGGTGCCTCCCCCGGCCCGGTGGAAATGTGTTATGGCAGCCTGTCAGGCGGCTGTGTGTGAGCGTGGGCCAGTAAATAAAAACAGTGCCATGTACAGTTAGAGCTGCCCGCCTCAGGTTCGGGCCTGTGTGGTTGGGCTTCATCCGGGCTGAGAATTAGTTTCCCTGCAATATTTGTGGTTTTGCTCAGAATCCTTTATTATGATGCCTTATGGCAAAATTGCAGGAATAGTAAACACATTTATTAAGTGATGCTGTCAGCATTATCTATTCCTTAGACCCACTGAACTCATGTTTTTGTCGGTTGGATCCTTTAGTGATGGTACTGGCTCAAGCGGCAGTTCTTTTCCTTTATTCCACGCCATTATCCATCTCAAGTAGCCCTTGATATTAGCACCTATTAGTGCTTCAGAGAATCACGTCCCTCTCATCTCCTTACTTCCTTTGATCTGTCTCTCTCACTCCCTCCCCCTCCCATTGGATGCAGGGGTATTCAATGCAAGTCTTCCCCTGGAATACAACGTGCTGCTGAACCCGGGCAGCAAGGAATCCCTCATCAGAGTTGCAGGGAGAGACCAATACCTCCATCTGCCAGGCCTGCATCCATTCACACATTACCTCATCCGTGTCCAGGCCTGCCAGCCGGGTGGGCACTGCACTTAAAACTCAAATATCATTATTTATTATTATTATTATTATTATTATTATTGATTTAACAGTATTCCTTATTTAGTTTAAAGAATAGCAAACAAATGTCTGTTCTTTCACTCAAAATTCATTTATTTATTGATATGCTATTGGAGCTCCTCAGTCACATTAAATGAATAATACATTTGCTCAACTTTGTCATCATTGGGTATTTAAAAAGTCTTAAAATATTCCGTACACCTATAAGACACAGCTCTTGAATTGCATTGTGGAAATCATTATATTTTGGATTTTTTGTTGTTCCAGACGGCTGTGGTGTTGGTAAAGGGGTGAATGTTCAGACTTCTGAGGCTGCTCCAGAGGAAATGGAAGCGCCCATAGTGAAAGCAGTTGGGCCTACAGTGATTGAAGTGCGCTGGACCCAACCGCACAAACCCAATGGCTTCATCACCGCATACTTTATACACAGGTAAAATCCCTGCACCCACTGGATTTGTACATCTGTACGTTTAGTAAATACAGCTTGTTGGCTTTGGACTAGCTGCTTTTTTCACCCCCAAAAATCCATATGAGTAAGTGCACTTCACACAGGTGTGACACATCACACTTTGCATGCTTAGCATCCTTCACACACAGGTGAATGACAGCATATTCCACACACCTAACACACACACACCATCTAACTCATTTTGTCAGAATCTGTCTCCATCAAACGCAGTGCAAGCATCTGCCGCCTCAGTGCCATGCTGACCACATGCATTCAGAATAATCTGTGTGCTCATGCTTCTGCTGCTGCCATTAACGTCCGCTGAGTAAATGGCGTCTGGCTCCATGGCCTGAGGTCAAAAAGCATTCAAGTTCCAATTGTCTGCTCTTATGGACAGACAGTGAGGGACATGGTGGGCCGTGATGATGGATCAAGACTGCAGGGCAGAGGCGGAGTGAAAGTGGGGGATGTAAAGGAACAGGCTCTGCTGAATCAGGCTGTTGCTGTACATCAAATAATCCTACCAGCATTCTGTTCCTGACATTAAACAGTAAAAACTTCTTATGAGCACAAGCCTCCCTGTGCTCATCTTGTTGGCCTTCTTCACATTAGTGTTCTCTTAGAACTGGGAACATGAGGTCATATTTTGGTGAGGATAAACTCCATCATCATTGCTATATTCCTACCATCAACGGAGCACAAACAGAGCCTTATGCGGAGCTGGCAGCACCAACATTTCCCTCGTGTGGTGCCACTTTTCAGCAGCTAGCTACTTATACCCATTATTGCAAAGAGTCTATACTCTTGATTGCAAAGCCTGAAGTAACAAATAGAGCACCTTTAAACAGTTTATTAGCATGCAGATTACATAACTGTGTAGCAGTATCATAGTAAACCAGTCCAACCTGTCTCATTTGCCCAGGTACCATCAGTGCACTGACCTTGACGTTAAGGAGCACCCAATCACTCATCTCATATATACACCAAGATACGAGTTTTGATACCAGCAAAAAAATCACGGCGGTTCTGTCAAGGGGTGTTTATGGCAAAATCATTAATGGCAGCCAGCATCCAGATCCAGGCTAGAAACAGAGAGCAGGAGGAAACTGGCTGTGTTAAAAGAGCTCAGGCAGCCTGGGTTAAATGGGAGCTGACACAGGCCCGTTGCCTTAGATTATTCTGAACACACTCGATACCCGATATAAAGAGTAATATGAAACAGAATGCCATAACGCTTTCCGCAGCTCAGAGGCAGTAAAGCTCATACCAACATGACACAATCACACCGCCATCATAATGGTGTGCTGCCAGAGTGCCTGCAATGAGCTTTATTCATGGCAAATAGGGACTGGGGCACCAGGGGCCTGGCTGACTCACAAACACAAATCAGCGCTACTAAAGCAGTCAACAATTCTGTTCATCTTCCATTGCAGGGAAAAGGACCGTGTGACATTGTGAATTTACCTGATGTGCCATTCCATTTAAAACATGCATTATTTCAGTTTTATTTAATTCATTGTTAATTTCATCTGCATAATCCCATACAGGTTTCAGTATCTCTTTGGCAACAGAATCATGACCAAGACAGCAGTAACACCATGTCATCCAACCATTGTCATATACACAATGTCACAGAGGACAATACATTTTTCATTCTCTATGTCCTCCAGCAACATTAGACATTCATTAAAAAAACAGCAAAACAAAAAATAAAGAAGGTGTAAATTAATAAATCATATATATAAAACATAATAAATCATAAATATTTTTTTAAAACAAAAATATTTAATATCTTAAAGTGCAGTGCACATAAGCAAATTCATTCTGTGCAAGCAAAGTAAAATGATCAAACACAAAAGCGTACATAAAATGTAGACAATTAAAAAAATGTATATAATAGCACATGGTAAACCCTGTAAACACATTGTTCTTCATCAAGCGTGCATGTGGGCATGCCAGAAGATTCATCAGCAAAGGTTTATGTCGAATCAAGGGCAGAGGCGCATGTTGACCAATGTCATACAAATGCAAGGTCAGTGCAGCCTAAGCCCTCTAAACTCCTGGAAAAATATCATTAGCATATCCAGAGAGCCCGTTGCATTTAGAGGACGCCTGGCTCGATTTAATTTGAGTCCCACATGGCTTGATAGGATACGACCAAGTACACCACATAAACCTCCAGCACTGAGGGGCCTGCATTAGCCCAGTAAGCTCTAAAGCCTCAGTGAATCTTTACATCTAGTTGCTGTATGGCGGAATATGTCCGCTGTATTAATTTTAATCTGTTTTATTGTGAGAAACTCATCATGTTGCGTAGTTGCCAGAGTGTGGGCACTGTGCCTTTTGCATAAGTGAAAGCCCCTCAAGGGATTTGTTGCCATTCTGTACACGTTCTGTGGGTTTTTATTTTCCTGGGTTCCCTTAAGCATATCAAAAGCTTGTGGTAATTTAATGTCTAGGTGATGCCAGATCATGCCAGACATTTCACCTTCTTTAGGTTCTTATTCAGGTGAATAAATACAGATTAATTCTTGTGAACATGGTCCCTTGGTTGGGATCATGTGCACACATGTTATTTGCTCAGCAAGTCTGACCGTGTAAAACCAGGATTCGGTAGGACTTCATTCAGTAGAATTATTTGTCATTGTGAAACACCACCTCACAGCATACGGAGCACACAACAAAATGAGGCCAGTGCATTTAACCCGTCCTGTGAAAGGAGCAGCAGGCAATCTCAAGGCACTCGGAGGACAGGGACAGGGGTATCTCAGTGGTACCTGGATGGTTGATCGATTGAAGTGACCTTTGGGAGTGGTTCAGTAATTGTTGTATATATACTTATAACTATATTTAACAATATAATTATTGATGATCCAAAAGTTTTAAATATATTTTATAATGATATTTGCTATTTATATGAAATTAACTAGCAAGTAACTCATTATGGAATTTTATGTACAGAACATGTTGAGAAAGTTTATGGTGACAAAAACTTATGTTTATACATGTGGGTAGAATCTGCAGTATGAATGTAAAAAAACATTCTGTTATACACCGCAGTGAAATAAACATACATATGAATTATTCCAAGTTATAAAGCAAGTTATGACATTTACATTAACACCACACTACTACCTAGATACACTCCTACACGCTCTCTCAGATCGGCAAACGAAAGGAGACTAAAAATTCCTTCTTCACGGGGTCTCCGATTCCAATCATGTCTGTTCTCCGTTGTTGTCCCTGGCTGGTGGAACAACCTACCCTCCTCCACACGACTAGCCGAGACTATCACCACTTTTAAGAAGAAGGTGAAAACCCTCTTATTCCAAAAATATTACAGACAAATTTAACACATACACATGCATACACATTTAACAAATAAATACAAAATGTATAAATACATTATAATTTTTCTTAGTCTAGCACCCAACACTCTCCGAGCATGTTCTTCAATGACAAGTCTAAGCCTTATCAGGGCTCTTAGTTTGTATACTTGATATTCTATAGAAATCGAACGAGAATTGCTGGTGTCTTCCCATTGTAAGTCGCTTTGGATAAAAGCGTCTGCCAAATAAAGTAAAGTAAAGTAAAGTAAAGTACATTAGCAGACATCCCTATCCCGAGTGACTTACAATCAGTAGTTACAGGGACAGTCCCCCTGGAGACACTCAGGGTTAAGTGCCTTGCTCAGGGACACAATGGCAGTAAATGGGGTTTGAACTTGTGACTTTCTGGTCTTTTGGTTCAAAAGCGAGTATCTAACCAACTAGGCTACTAGCACACTGCAATGTATTGTTTGTTGTGTAATTCAAACATTAACAACGCTTCATAAGGTATACACGCTGGGGGAGATGGTAATTGGCTGTTACAAACAGTTGTTTATAGCTAAAGTACTATGCATGTTCCAGGAGACAGAAATGTGGAGTGCTCTTCGCATGCAGGCCGGCGCTCGGCGCTGAAAGTGGTCTTATTTTAACTGTAGGGAGGGGGTTATTCCAGACGCCCGCTCTCGTGGCGGGCCTCCATTCCCAGCTGTGTGCAGTAGTTTAGTGTCTCAGTGTGAGTGGGGCCGCTCCCCTGCCGGACGCTGTTTATCTTTATTCTAATGCAGTGGGCAGGATTAGGCAGCGCTGCACACTCCCGCACCCTCGCCAAAGGAGCCGGGGGCCGGCAGGGGCCACATTAGCTGAGCAGAATGTCATTTTCTCCAGCAGCATGGAGGCCTGGCGCTAATGTGGGGGAATTAACGAAGCTTGCCCAGCACCGAGCCGAGCGAACGGCCCCCACACTCACCTCCACCGTCTGCTCATCACACACAACCACACACTCACACAGAGGCATTGTTCTTGATGCAGGTTCTCTGTCCTGAATGTAGGCCAGGCCTTCTTTTTTTTTGTTTGGTTTTTGTTTGTTAGGTGTGTGGAATATGCTCAAAAAGAACAATTCAAGAATGAGAAACAGATGCTTATTTATACAGAGTAGAATTGGCTGATCTGAAGAGGAGAGGGGAGGAGAGTGTGTTGAGCTGTCAGGTCAAAAAGGGGGTTATGGAGAGAAATGCAATGGAGCAAAACAGTGCAGCCCATCCCCCGTGCACCTCACTCAACGTTCACACCTCCCACTGCCTCTACTTACCTCCCATATTTATGTCTGAGTACAGACATAATGTCTGTGTGCGGATTTCTGTGAGTAAATAATGGTTTTATATTGCTTTTGGTTATTACAGTGTTGTACAAATATGTCTTAGTGAGGGACAAATTACCTTAAAAAGAAATAAAATTTTAGTTTAAACATTAAATATTAAACAAGAATTGAGTTAAATCTACAAAGAATTAGGTTTAGGCACATTTATTATATAAAAATGTGTTTATTACACATTTGTTACATAAATATTATTGATCGTACATATAGAAGAATACAAATATGTGTGGGTAAAGTCCTCTTTACTGACTTTGGGTTGGTGACTTTATGGATTGGTGGTGGTAAAACTCTCTAAATGAAATGGTGGCAGTGGCTTTGCTCATGAGGGCGGATGGGGGCCGCAAATCTTTCTTTCGCCTCTCTTTCGCTATCTCATTCAACAGGAGTCGGGACCCTCCCTCTGGGCTACGTGATGCTGCTGAAGGATTATACCGCTGATATCTTTTCAATTAGCTGCTCTTCTATATCATCTTCTCTTGTTATCCGCAGCTGGGCAGGAAAGGTTATTTCTGAGCCACATGACAGCCGTGGCCTACCTGGGCCTACTGCATCCCATAACACACACACACACACACACATGCAAGTCTGGGCACCCTTTCTCAAAATGTCTGTCTCTGTTAATAGTTAAATGAGCTGAAGGCCTATTGTTGAATTCAAGATTTGTGTAATTGTAGAAGGAAGAAAGAAACGCCAATACATTTGATTTCTGAGGTAACATTAACCAAGGTTCCAGAATTTATTGAGGCATGGCTTGTTCCCAATTGTTGTTAGGATAGGTCCGGAACTGCTAATTTCAAAGCTGTTTAAATTCTCAAATTCACAGACGAAGTCTGAGGAGCCTATACGCTGTAAAACAAAAAAATGTTGGGAAAACGTAAACAATTTAAGTTCTCTCAACTTCACCCTCATGTAGTTGTGAAGACTAAAATGTTGCCTTAATTTTTTAAGTTTTGTAGTTTATCACAGTTACATGTCCATAATATCAACAAATATGGGCTCTTTGTTCTATGTTCATCACTGTAGTGCCTGTGTATCACGTGAAACTGGAACTTTCTATTCATTCCATCTGTTTCCACTTGCTGAGTGTGTCCTCTGTTGTTCTCATACAGGCGGCCAGTCAGAAGTCGACAGGAACTTCTGGTCTTCATTTGGTCTCAGGGACCTCTGGAGTTCATCGACGCCTCTGATGTCTTGCAGCCCTTCACTGAGTACGAGTTCCGGGTCAAAGCTAGCAATGCCCAAGGCTCTGTCACCAGTCCCTGGGCCTCCACCCTCACTTTGGAGGCCGAGCCGCAAGGCATGACTCCACCTTCAGCCTGGCCCACCAGCGCCTACGCTCTCCTGCTGAATTGGACCAGGCCTGCCTCACCTAATGGAGTTATATCCCAGTACCGGGTGGTGTACCAGAAACGTCAGAGTGACCCAACACTCAATGTCTCCCCCATCATTGCTGTTACAGTGCCGGTAGGAAAATCGCACATTACATAAACGTATTCAAACCCATTTAAATAATATTAGCTTTTAGAACTTCTACAACTGTCTTTTCTTGACTCAGAGCTCTTTGTGTTCACGGGTGGATGGGGCTGCTGGGTAGAGGGACATGTTGTGGAATAGAGAGATGTGCAGGCATGTAGCCGGTCACCACTCAGGAGGTTTGGGTCCTTGCTTTTTTTTTGAGGGGGGGCTTGTTTGTTTGGGCACAGCCTGTTGAGATGGTACCATCTGTTTGCCGTGGAGAGGCCTGCAGGCAGCCGAGCAGATGCCTGCGGCTCAGGCCTGCAGGACCCCACCCAGGAGCTGCGCTCTTCACCAAGGCACAAATAGAATAAAGAGCTCCAGCATGCCCTGTCAAACGTCTTCAGATGTGAGCTGGCCGCTAGTGAAAGGCCATGGGGGAAGAGGGAGCCCCTCCATGGCCGTAATACTGCTGATGGGCTGTACATACATGCAATGGGAGACACCCAGAGGCAGATTTGTGTCTGTCGGGGGTGCTGAAAAGAAGCATGAACAGGCTAAAGCATTTTATTTTAGCTCTTAGATGGGAAAGACCTATCTAAGAACTGGAGACTGCCATATATTTTCATGCAGTCAAGGTCATAATGGCAGGAACCTCATGATGAATTGTGATTGTCATTGTGACAATTCACGGTGCACACAGTGAAATGTGTCCTCTGCATTTAACTCATCACCCTTAGTGAGCAGTGGGCAGCCATGACAGGCGCCCGGGGAGCAGTGTGTGGGGACGGTGCTTCCTCAGTGGCACCTCAGTGGCACCTTGGCAGATCAGGATTCGAACCAGCAACCTTCTGATTACAAGGCTGCTTCCTTAATCACTAGGCCACCATTGCCCCTGATTAAAAAAACAATATTACTCCACAAACCATCATAACACATCATATGGAGGACTAAAATAAGCAGTTAAAAGGAAAATTAGTAAACTATGCTGTTTAAGCATAGTGCTGCACGTTTTCATATGTGCTCATGAAAGTGGACCAAGGGCTTGTAGACCCTGATTGGTCCAGGGTCTGGTCTAGGACAGGTGACTACTCGGAGTGCTTGGTCATAACCAAATAAATAGAATGGGAGTAACATTAGCCGTAGGGGTGAAGGTTGATCATTGACAAGTGACCGGTTTATAGAAGTTCAGAGACCATTAACATTGATGGAGCAATCATTTTGACTTCAGAGCAATTACCCAGATAGGACCAGGGCCCTCTTTTGTGAACGAGGTGCACTTGGATGTAATATTCGCTGTTATAAAACCAAATGATATTGTTAATATTTAACTGGACCTGGAGGGTTATTCCTAGAGCCCAAGAAAAGTGGTGTGGAGGGGATGCTCCTCCTCACATTCCCTCCAAAGCTATAGTTTTTTGGCAGGTTTAAATGAAGGCCCCGAGAAGGCAGAAAATGTAACATCAGTGTTGAGTCTGGTCTCATTATACTTCTGGGGTCTCATGAAGTTATGGAATGCAATGAAATTGTGCGTACATCCAAGGTTTAAATGGAAGATTTGAAATCAGCCTTCTTTTTAAAAGTCAGCCATAAAGCCTTCTTTTTAAAAAGTCAGCCATTATCATCTTTGTTTTTCTTTAAGAACAATGTCTAGACATTTATAATAAATTAAGATTGTATATCTGATACTTTCTAAAGTAGAAGTGCATCTTAAAACAAATGAAATAATTCTGCAGATCTGTATTATTCACATCAACAAAGCAATGACACAATGTTGTAAAGTATGGTACAGTAAATTCTTCTTATAAAGCACTGAATGGTGTGTATACATTTTATGACTTTTCATTGTGTGAACAGTGTGTGAACACCCATCAGGACCACAACCACAACAACAGATTTTCTAGTCGTGAGTCAGTGTGTTGAGACTTAAATTTACACACACCTCTCTAATCAGCCCGGAACTACCACAAATATAACTCCAGCCCACCTACTAAAAAAACTCTCTCCAATTCCCTCCAGCATGTGACTTGTTTGTGTGTTGAATAATTCAAGTTTTTTCCCAGTGTTCGTGTAGAAACCTGAACGTCACAGAGGACCTGGGAAATTGTTCTGGAATTTTTGCTCTGACCTTTGAGTTTGTCAGTCATAATTTATACCCAATGTAAATTACGCCCTTTAACCTGCCTGATTTATATTTAACTGTGGTCACAGTCATTTGTCAGGTGACTTCATCTGGACATTTCTCCAAGTTGGTCACGAAACGCTGCTCTGTGACACACATTGAAGTGCATGACATTTGGTTGCAGGTGTGTATTCTTTGTGCGTCTGTGCGTGTGTGTGTGTGTGTGTGTGTGTGCGCATACATGTCCCCAACTTGGATCCAGCGTCTGTGTCATGTGGCTACCCTTTGCACACAGCTGATCTCTGTGCAGAACTAAATATTTCCAGCGGTGCGTCAAAGGACACCGTTTTCCTTAAACCTGAACTTCTCAGTACAGTTACTGGGTTAGAATAGAAAAGATCACTTAGTGTGATGGTGTTAAGTCCAGAACAAATTAATCTTAGTGCGTGGGACTTGACAATGTTTTTAGAATTTACATTACACATTCTGCATTAGCAGAGAGTAAACAGAATTTTTTTAAATTAATAAGTAATGTCATATTAGCAAGGACACCTAATTTGTCAATATAAATGATTAATGATCATATAAATGATCTAATATTTTGGTAAAAGGGAAGTTCCTGAACAACCCATCCTTGAAATGCGAATCAGACACCTCCAGTCACATGGTTAGATTACTGGTAGCCACCGCTCACGTCCTCCGACGCATGACAAACCTAAACTCTGAATACAGGCTCCCTCCCGCCGAGGTATCATTCTGGAGTAATTAAACTCTACAGGCTAAGCAGTTTCCAATGCAGCCGGCCAGCGCTGCATCCCTCCCCCGTCTCTACACACAATAACTGCTCCGAAGGGGAAGGACTCCAGGTCCCACAGAGGCGTGCTGGTCCCCCCAGCGAAACTCCTGATAGATGGAGGCCTGATAGACAAATTCATTATTTTGGAAGCAATTAATGAACGTCATGGTGGACAGTCCTTTATTAGCACCTCCCTCGCCCTCCTCTCTCTCTTTTGCTCTCAGCATAATTTACAGTTTGCCGCTGTATTCTCTTGGCAGTCCTTTCGGTTTCTTGACCTCCACCAGGCTGGTTGGTGGTGAATGCGTGACGTCAGGTGGTTTGCTTTTAATCAAGGCATAATTAATTTTCTGCATATCCTCAGCCCTCGTGAGTTATGACCCTGACCTGGTAATGGCTGCCGTTGATTTATTATTTCTTGCGTTGTCATATTTGCAAAGGGATGGTGGGCTAATTTTTCAGCACATCCAAAATTAAAAGTGCCTTTTTGCCACTTTCTTCTCTGCCTCTTTCAGTTTTATCTGCTGATTTTTACGATTTATTGAAGTTTGGAGAAAATGTGTTGTCCTTGAATTAATCACCCGTGTTTCATCTAATGAGACATTCTTCTTTTGCTGTTATGATTTCTGGAAATGGCATGGAATGATAATTTCTGTGGTATTGTTATTTTCATTTAAAACAAGGGTTTTAAAAAGTCATTTTGCCATTTTGGTCAGTAAGCACAAGTTAAGTTTGGTCTTTTTTAGTTCAGTATACCCCACTACGGTACGGTTTCTCAATTCAAAGCTTGCAAGACACTTAATACGTTTGGGCATATAATTCTCCAACATCCCTGAGAAGTCCTTAATTGTCACACTTTGAGAAAGTCCTCTTATTTTAAAGGGTTTCGCAGCTAGACAGGATTTAAACATGCGTGAGCTGGTGCTTTAAATGGGAGTGAATAAAAATACGATTAGGGCTAATCCAATATAATCTATTCACATTCTACGTGAACTTGGAGGGCAAATGTGTTCAACGTCATATAAATATGTTCTGATCATGTCATTAGTTTGGCGGGGTGCTGTATTATCAGAAGTTCTGGGAGTGACTTTTAAAAAGTGTGTCCCTTAATTGCTGTATTTGGCCGTATGTAAATTATATTCCATTGGCAGCTGAGTATTCCTCCCACTGCAGCACAGTGTCTACAAGATGTAATGACATGACATCACACTTATTTCTCCATCTAGAGAAAATTAAATATGCAATAATTTTTCTTGGTTAAGAAGTCTCTGTGGTCATATTTTTGTAAGGCTCATTGAAATGTGTCAAGTCCATTTATTTGTGTTTATATTTAGCTTTTTTTATTATTAATTAGTTTAATTAAGGTTTTTCACTGTTGACTGTCTTTGAAGTATCTATTTAGGTTTGTGTTGTATAGTAAAAAGACGGTTCATAGACATCACACTTTTTAATGGGCAGGATCCAATATATTATACCATTTTTTTTCTATGCGCCTACATAATGCTCCAACCGGGATGTGTTCCTCGCCTGATGGGAGGTTTTCTCACTGGTGTGGCACACACACTCACACACACACTCTGTAGCTGTAAGTGGTGTTTGAGATGCTTGAGAGCACCCATGCAGCAGATGGTGTGGTGTTCAGTAACGCTCGTCAGTAATGTTCAGCGGCGTAGCTGTGGTGAGGTGTGTGCCACACCTCGTTCACTTCTCTCTCTCTCTCTCTCTCTCTCTCTCTCTCTTTGTATTTTGGGGAAGCTATTGATCCCTGGCTGAGGCGTGTGCGGAGCGTCGTGCCAGAGCCGTGTGATTAATGGGGGCATAGCGGCGATGGGACTGAATGAGGGTACGGAGCGCAGGCGGTCCAGCCCGCGGAAACCTGGGCCCATCACCATGTGCACAGACGCCCCTCATTACCAAACACTTATCAAGCCTACATGAGAGATTAGGTCAGGCCCACTTCCACTGAGCACGGGGTCCGGCGCTCCAGCGTGCCAGTCCACTGCGTCTCCCCATCGCGCACCTCTCCTCTGCTCCCTCCGCCGCTCTCTCCCTCTCTCCCCCTCCTGATCTTTCCAGATGTTGCGCAGCGGCCTCGTGAGAAAGCTGCGAAGGGAGATGTATTAATACATCCTATTGATTAGATCAGGACCCCTGACAGTCATTTGCAGCGATACCATCTGGCTGCTGTTCCAATGCCTTCACTGAAACAGGATGTGACACCTTATTAATCTCAACTCACGCGGTATAGACAGTTTGCCTTTCCCACAGAAGCCGGGCTCAGTCGGAGTGGCAGAGAGGCAGGAGGACCTGAAGGGTGCAAGAAATTAAGGTTATTACACAAATTGAGCCATATGGTCCAAATATTTCAGAGCTGAAATTTACTAGGCAATAAAAATTGCTGCTGCCTTCCTAATGGTGTAAATTACAGTTTAACCATGGCTCTAATGATGTCCTTCTGCCGCCTGTAACCACTCTAACATGAAGGACATTGTTTAAAAAATACCCCGAAAAAAAAGGAGACAGAGGGGAGGGGGAGAAGAAATGCCAGCAGCATGTTTACAATCTGTTAGTTTATCATTAAGAACACAGTGAATTCTGCATAAGCATAATGGGCTGCGCTGGAGCGTGTCTTTCAGCAGACACACAGATGCACATTTCATAAAAAAAAAAAAAAAAACGGTGGCAATGGCGGCACTAAGATCCGAGCGGCATTCTGAGCAGGTAGCGACGGCCTGTTCAAACAGAATGGGCCCTAATAACCCATTCATTAAAAGGACAAACACCCCTCTGAAGAGCCTCGTGTTTTAATTGAATTGGTGGCTGGTCGGGTCGCGCTCGGCACTCCCTCTGATGCCACGGCTGCCTGTTAATGCTTTAGCTGAATGCGGCTTCAAGTGTACTTTGAAGAAAGGTCTGTTAATGTTAAGTGGCCGAGGCTTGTTTTTGTTGGTCTTGTCATTGTGATCTAATTAGCACACTTACGGCCTTCCGCAGCAAATCAAGTGAGTGTGTTTATGAAGGACCTTGGCTGCTCTGCGGTGGAACAAACAGAACATTTTTTATATTCATTTCAAAGAATTATGAAAATGAAAAACAAAAGTTGAATTGCAGTTTATAATGATGTAATGTCTCTGCCATGTAGACACAATAATTTTAAACACCGGTAAATATAAGATTTCTTTTGTCAATGTATTAAGCTCATCCTTATACACAATTAATGACACAAAATAGTGTAGTATTTCTGGCGGGCAAAAAAACGAAATAGTTACCATTCATTCTCTTGTTTTATCCAACTTGTGCATAAGATAAACACATTTACATTAACAGCATTTATCAGACGCCCTTATCCAGAGCGACTTACAATCAGTAGTTACAGGGACAGTCCCCCTGGAGCAACTTAAGGTTAAGTGTCTTGCTCAGGGACACAATGGTAGTAGGTGGGATTTGAACCTGAGTCTTCTGGTTCACAGGCAAGTGTGTTACCCACAAGGCTACTACCACCTTGTAACACAATAAACGCCCGCTTTGAAAATATTGCTGTTCACTAGAGTTTTGAACATTTTAAAAGACGTTAAAAGATTTTGAAATTGTTTTGAAAGGGTCTATGTAAAAGTGCAAATAAATAAAAGGAAAAAAGTGAAAGTGATTTTAAATGCTAAATAGTGCTAAATAGTAACAATTAAATAAGTGTCTGTGATTTAATCACAATTAACCACATTGCCGCAACATTCAGTAATAAACTAAAACTTAAAATAAAAACGGAAAAAAATTAAATACCAAAATTGCAGCACAACAATGTTTTTCCATTCATACATACGTCATTAGGGCCCAAGCGGCAAAGGTGCAGGGCGGCCATGGGATAGTCGAAGTACCGGTAGCAACCCGCTGACGGGAGTGGAGGTTTTGCTAGCACCCCCTCGTGTCTGGTGAAGCTGAAATCTGGTCGCATTGTTGTTGTTAGATAAGCAGCTTTTACTGCGTTGGTCTATATTGCTGCCTGAAATATTTGCACAGTATTAAACAGAGTGCATTTATATTCAATAAAACACGCAATTCCAACCTTGTGCGTTTCTCCCCATAGTTGACCCCACTCTTGAGCCTGCTGTGTGTGGCTGCCCCGTCCGCCTCCCCTGCCCTGCCTGGTTGGAGAAGAGGCCGTTATTGGACGTGGGGATGGACGGAGAGGGGGAGTGCCCTTGTGTTCAGTGCCGCTGTCGAGCTGAGAGGCCAGTCTGAGAGGCTCATCAGCGTCCGGCTGCTCTCCTGATTCAAGTGCCCTCGGCCTGATTTCCGCTTTGTCTTAGCACACATCGTTGTCTAAACAGCTAAATAATTAGCGGCGGCCGAGCATTTCAGACTCCACGAGCTGCACTCAGGGACCCGGGCGCCTGTTTTATTTTTCACTTCGTGGCTTGAGAGGTTACATGTTTTTCAATGGCGTGATGAGAGATGGTACTTCCATCTGCATGTGTGTGCCGCTGTGTGGTTTTCAAGTGTGCCGTTAAAGGGGCTCTGAGGAGTGTGCGAGATGGAGAGGCAGTAATGTGAGGAGTTAGGGCTAATGATGATGCTCTTTGATATTGGCCCCTTAGGGTCACACGGTGTCTGTAATGGGGTTAGTCTGTTCATGTTCATGCTATGCGTTGTTAATAATATATTTACATTTGTATATCCGTGTATATTTGTAGACAGATACATAAATTTACATTCTTTTCAGAAGTCCAGAAATACAATAAGTGGTGATGGTCACAACATACACGTGCATATCCCTTGGTTACGGTGTATGGTCTGTTTGTAGAAATGACAACCAGCACGTTTTGATTGCCCCGGCCCCCTTATCCTGACCCAATCTGTGGCCTCAAGCCGCCAAAAACAATCATGGCAGTCAGTGTGAAGTGGGCATGTCCATGTGATATTTCCCAGCAGTCAGCTCTCTTCCTCTTTGTCTGCCAGAGAGAGGGGGGCAGTCCCAATGACACACACACACACACAGCCCATGGACATGAAATGTACTGCCATGGTCAACCAGAACCAGCTTTGATTTATTTCACCTTAAGGCGAATTTTTACATTTTCCTCATCAGGAATCACCTCAACAGATCATTTAAATTGAAAACATAGCGATAAACCTAAGGTTTGATAGGCTTCCTTAATTAATTTATTTATTTATTTATTTATGACAGGCATTACCTATTATTTTTTTCAAAGTAAAGCCAACAAACTTATTCAGCCAACTTCCATACAAGAAGGAGTTTCCCCAAACCAGGGGCTCCCAATCCTGTTACTGGAGACCAATAGATTTTTCTTCCCAATTTTCTGTACTTTCAACCTGCCACATACACCATTAAGCTGTTAACAATGACCTGATTTTAATTAAGCAGTGGTTTGAATGAAAAATCTCTGTCACGGTGGTTCTAGGTATAGGATAGGATTGCCTTGTGTTAAAATCCTTGTGTTATCATTGTTCTTCATGTTATCATATTACACATAATAATATACGGTGCATATGATCTCTGTGATACTGATTCCATTTGTGTTCAGTGTTGCAATTTGTAATCATTTGTATGATGTGTGAATATTGAATATGGAACGAGAAGCTGCTGTATGTAAATGAGTCAGTTATACACCTTAGAAAGGTCAAGAATCTAAACTATTGCCAAATCAGCATAATTGTTTTGACAAATACACATTGTTACTCTTAATTAAAATCATCCCGTCTCTACACACTCCCACCACTGTCTGGGGAAATAATATATATATACACGGTGGGAATTAGTTAAAAGGAAAATCTTCTCCAGACTTCTCTTGAAATTTGTTTTATCTGGGCTCATTTTTCTGATAATAAATATTGTTTTTATGTCACATTCACATGTAAACAGTCCTTCCAGTCTTCACTCTGCATACCTCGGATTTACGGCTTTGCATCATTGAAATGATTTCATGTAAAAAATGGTCTGAACATCCTCCTGGAGACCCACATCCACACACCCAAGCACCAATGAAAACTTAAACACTTCCACTTTCACCGATCCAGCGCTGTAAACATTTATTTAGAAATCTATAACAAAATCAATTCTCTTAGTTGTTTTTTAATGGCCGCCTTGAGTGTCTTGGATGAGCGCGCGGGCGGCTGTTAATATGGAGGGTATGCGCGTTTGGGAAAGTGTTTGATAGCATTGCCATCTAGGGGCAGCAGATCCATCGTGGTGCTAAAACAAACTGTAATGAAACAGCTGTTGCTATTGACAGTGTGCATATGTTTTGTGTTTTATAGTCCACATGCTTTCCATAATTCACAGCATAAAAGCTACCTTTAAAAGTCCCACTGCTTCCCCACCACGTAATGGGTTTGGTGCCTAAGCTGTCAGGGGAAGATTATTGTTTGCTCTGAAGCTTATGGTGTTGTTTTTTCTGGCACTGGTTAAGTGGGTGCGATTGCAAAGACGCCGCTTTGCTGTTTATTTATTTATTTCTATTTTATTATTAGGATTTTTTTTTTCCTTTCCCACTCCCTTACTTGCGACAGGGCAAATATTAATCCTGTTTGCAGTTTAAACGCGTGTGGGGGGAGAAAAAAATAACTATTTACAAAACGGTTATCAGAACATGCATTCTGCCAGCTTTGTTCTGTCTCATCTAAACAGCGCCGCCGCATTATGCAAATGTTTTTTGAGCGCAGCCACAGTGTTGAGCTGAGCTAACTTCGGGAAAAACATTGTGATTAATCCAGGCCCGGGCAGGAGGCAGCGTTGTGCGTGGCACATCCTGGCACTCAGCAGCGATGCGGTCATTGTAGACACTTGTGCCTTTTGAAAGCGTGGCTCTGTGTTGAAAATCAATTTCTGAAAAACACACTGCAGTTAAAATAAACAGACACGTGCACACAAGTGACAGTCATGTTTTCAGGGGACTCAGAGTGCCACGGGGTGCTGCTTGGGATGATATGCATATTTAGAATGTGATGAGTGTGTCCAGAAGCTTTGTTAGGAAACACATCCTTTGGGAGTCATACAGTGCTACTTTTTTTTCATTTCTGCTTGCAAAACATTCTGTGTTCATATTAACGCTGCTGGTTTATAACAAGATGTTACATAAAATATGAAGAATGCATGATTTAGGACCAGTAATGCATTGTTTTGGAGTTTTGGACCACTAGAAAATATGCAATTGCTAGTAGATGGGAATCATGCATTCATTTTTTTTTAATTTTCTAATTATTTTCAGGGAGAGGTAATGCAAGCTCACGTGTTCGGTCTGGAGCCACACACCACTTACAATGCTCGGGTGGAGGCAGTGAATGGGGCAGGCAGTGTGTCTAGTCCGTGGGCTATGGTACGCACCATGGAGGCCTCACCCAGCGGCTTGGCTAACTTCAGTGTGGAGAAGAAGGAGCATGGCAGAGCCTTAATGCTGCAGTGGCCTGAACCAGACACACCTAACGGAGTTATTAGGGTAGCTATTTCTTTCATTTTATTCTATTAGGGTTCATTCATTTTTACCGTTCAGTCTTGCATGCTGAATTGTTTTGTCATACAAACGAAAAGCTTGAAAAGCAACGTTGTGTCTAACATTAAAGGTCCCCTGACATGAACATTTTTTTATATATAGGCTTATTGGTCCCCTAATACTGTATCTGAAGTCTCCTTCCAAAATTCATCCTTGGTGCAGCATTACAGTCCCACAATTAGAATTCCCCAGGACGCACCGTTTTAGTGTGTGTAGCTTGGTGGAGATAATGTTTTAGGGGAGGGGTGGGAAATTCTCTGGGTTGAAAAAGCAAGAAACGAGAGGTAACCTTTCCCCTTATGATAACATAAGGGGACAAATTCCAGGTCCAACCGTCTGAGCTGCCGCTCGATGAACGGCGAAGCAGAATAGCCAAAGCACTCTTTACACCTATTGCCACTTCTAGCCACTGCAGGACCATAGACAGGCTAGGAGAACTGTTATTAATGTTAAATAATCTCACAAAGTGATTTTTTTATGATAGGGGACCTTTAATATTGTCTCATGGTAAAAATGTTGTTCTATAAAGGTCATTAACAAATCAGTGTTTCCACAGATGTATAACATTTACAGCGAAGATAATCTGGAGTTCAGCGGTCTGTCCCGGCAGTTCCTGTTTCGCCGGTTGGAGCCTTACACCACATACTCTTTGGTTTTAGAGGCCTGTACACAGACTGGCTGCACCAGAACCGCCCCTCAGCCAATAACCACAGAGGAAGCCACTCCCTCATCCTCGCCGCCTCCCATAACTCCGCAAATTAAGGACAGTAGCGTGCAGCTCACCTGGGTCCCACCCACACTGCCTAATGGTAGGATACTCTATTACCAGGTGATGGGTGTGGCCGTGGAGGAGGGCAGAGTCATGACTGAGGATGATTACTTGAAAAGGGCAAAAGTCTTCTTCACAGAGAACAACACACAAGCCAGCAGCTTCTCGTATAATGTGACAGGTCTGCTACCGTGGACCAGATACAAATTTCTTGTGCGAGTGGTGAACTCAGCGGGCCACGCCGACAGCCCCTGGGTCTCTGTGCAAACCAGACAAACTTCACCCAGAGGCCTCTCCCCACCTACTATAAGCCATATTGAAGGAAACCCCTACAAGCTGCTAGTGTCCTGGACACCCCCAGCAGACACCAATGGTGTTCTACTCACTTATAGAATCCAACGGGACAATGTCAGCTTCCATTTTAGTTTTGACACCAGTGTTCTAAGCTACACAGACGAAGACTTGATGCCATACACTACGTATAGCTACGCCATAATTGCATGCACCATAGAAGGCTGCATAACAAGTGACCCCACCAACACTAGAACCCTTGAAGCTCCTCCTGCGTTGGTGGAAGCTCCATCAGTTGAAGATCTCACCGCATACTCTGCAACAATCTTCTGGAATGCTCCGTTGATTCAGAATGGAGAGATCACGTTGTACATCCTCCAAATAAATGGCGAAGAAATTTACCAGGGAAAGAAGCTGAAGACGCAAGCCTCAGGTCTAGAACCACATAGATCTTATGAGCTGAGACTAAAAGCTTGCACAAATGGAGGCTGCACGACCAGCAAACCCACAGCTATACAGACCATGGAAGCTCCACCCACAGGTCTGCATGCACCTGGGGTTAAAGTCACTGGTTCAGAGTCGGTTGAAGTTAGCTGGAGAGAGCCCGACCATCCCAACGGTCTCATCACCAGCTACGAACTGAGGAGGGATGGCCAGCTGGTATATGTGGGCATGGACACCAGGTACCATGACTTCACCCTGCTGCCCAGCATGGAGTATAGCTACACTGTCACCGCCAACAACAGCCAGGGAACCACCACCAGCCCTCAGGCTGTCGCCAAGACACACCCCTCTGCGCCTTCTGGTGTTGCACCACCAAAACTGCAGACCACAGGTCCTTCAAGCATCCTGGTCGAGTGGGACCCTCCTGCCCGAGCCAACGGAGTGATCATCAGCTACTCCGTGTACAGACGGGATCCTGCTGAGCCCAACATAAAGCGCCACATTTTCCCACCACACCACAGCTCCTTCCAAAGCTGCTCGGTGGCTCTCACAGGCCTCAAGCCTTACTACAGGTATGAACTTATCCAGAGACGGCCTCATTTTCTTGCATGCAACTAGTGTTGTTTTCGTCACTCAACGAACAAGATGCAAAATAAATGCTGGTCATGACAAAATATATAATTCATATTGTTAATGAATAAAAACAAGACTAAAAGTGGTTTGCAAAAAAATATATATACTAAAATATCTTTATATTAAATAACATTGTTATTTCTTCATTTAATCACGTTATAATTATGCAGTATTTTGTTTCCTGTGTCTTCCATCCAGTTGAAAATTAAAACAGGCCACCAAAAACAGCTATACATGCAACATGATCACAATTGCAGATGATCACATGAACATGCTGCAGACACTCTGGCTTCCCATCAAGGCTACCTCACCCAGTTGCTCTTGCTTATGCAAACCTCATCATCATATGGCTAGCATTTACAAAACGACTTATAAGAATAATAGAAGGAAAGAATTACAATTTTCATGACGAGCTAATATTATTTTTTTTTTATGAAAAATAATTATTGACTACTTTTTCATACATTTCATTATCACCCGTTAATGTCAAGGTGCACAAGCTCACTGTTTGTATTGTCCCAAATTACCCACATGTGCCCTGTGCCCTGTGTTACGTGTAGTAATAGTATTTAAGTTGTGCCTTCCCATCACTCCCCTGTTGTTTGTTAATCTGTGTACACGGTGCCCAGAGGGTATTACGTTTTGTGTTTCTGTCCCCATCATCCCCAAAACCATGTAGTCACTTCTGTTTATTATTAAAATCATGTTTTTCACCACTTCAGGCACATGTGCCTCATGCTTCTGTCATGGCATTCCAATTTACCAGAGAAGTGACTGAGCCTAAAGGTTTTATTCCATGCTCTTGTGGTCTGAAGTATATTATTTCAGCATTCTTTGAACAGAAAGCTAACTGAATACATTGGAAAACACATATAATAGCTGTCATATTGATCAGCAAAAATATATTGATATTTTATGAATTCCCTGTTTACAAGGTGCTGTTTCATCAACACCTTTACTTTTCTTGCTTTTATTTTATCCAATTTTTTTTTTATTAAATTACTTATTAACTGTGCAGCTCTGGGCATTATATTAATACATCTGCTCAAATTACGTGACAATGTCTCTGTGAAAGTATGAGTTCATCACGTTCTGTATATTGCAATAACGACATAGAGGCAGATGATCAGAGAGGGTACAGAGGACGAGTGAAGGAAGGAAACGAGTCAGCCTTGAGGCTTTTAGTCATGTTACCAGGCGTTGTCTTAGACAAAGCCAGTGAAAGACAGAGACCCATTCAGATGCAGTATGATTAAAGGGAGCCTGGGCTGGATAACGTATGTTGAAGAGAAATGCTGATAAGCTGCGGGATAATAACAGCTCATCGGCTTTATCATCTCCTGATCATGACCTCTCCCAGATGACCTTCCCTCTATTCTGCTTCTCTCCTTTCTCTTGCAATCTCTTGCTCACTTCTCTCCTGTGTTGAAATAGCATTGACCTACCAGAAATCATCTCTTTACTGCCTTTATTTTTGTGCTTATTTTGCATTTTGTGTGAGAAAATAAAAGAGTTCTTTTATTGTCATGGCTGTGTATTATTACCAGCAGAACCGCTTTGGTGTTCTTAAACTGAGAAGGGATATCACTCTCTAATAAATGTGTAATAATGTGTTATAAATAACTTTAAAATGTTCCATTAGAAATGTTTTGGGAATTATTGTGTGTAAATGGGTTCAATGTGTTTTCTACAGGTATGAAGTGCGGGTGGAGGCCTGCACTCTACTAGGCTGTGCTGCCAGTGATTGGGCCTCTATACAGACACTGGAGGCGCCCCCTTCTGGCCAGAACGCCCCACTGCTGGATTTGCAGACAGAAACCAATGGCATTCAAACTCTTTTTCTGCTGTCCTGGTCACCCCCAGCTCAGGCCAATGGGAAGCTCCTCCACTATGAGCTGTACCGTAGGCAGGTCTTAGAAAATGTTGCCCCTTCTGGGGCAATACTGGTGCATCGAAACATTTCTACCAGCTACCATGATGCAAAACTGCTGCCGTTCACTACCTATGAGTATCAGGTAAGCTATAAATTCTATGAACAAATGCATAAAGCACCAATAAAAAAAAACATAATACTGTGACATTCTCCTAAAAATAATGAATTAAAGAAAGAAGCAGCATACAGCCTTCAGGGAACAGATCACATGCACCTTAAATGTTAAATGTAACCTCATACATATTACGTGCATGTTCCTTGAAAAAGGGGAATGTTTCAATGTACCAAGAGGTGTTGACGTCTCTCTTTGAGTCATGGCTCAGTTCAACAGCACCGACCACTGGCGAGTACTCCCTCCTGCAGACAGGTGTTTAATCTGGATCCCATATTCATAGCACCAGTGCACCTTGCGAGACCTTTCCTAATTGACAGCGTACCCTTTAGAGCAAAATAACATTAGCATTTGACTGTCAGGCAGTAGAGGCGTGTGTAGCAGGGGTAAATTGATAGAGTTTGCCTGATTGTCTCGCTTATTTATGAGCACTAATTTATGACATGTGGCGGGCGGAGCTGAGTGATGATGGACACCGGGCACGGTGATAAATCAGAGCAGGGCACTCATCGTTACCACATATCCCAACGAATTAGCCGTGCTTGTATTGGAAAGACCTTTTAATACCTGTGGTTCCTTTCCCCAAGGGATGGTCCTACCTGGCGATATGAAGCGGGGGTGGAGAGGTCGATCCTAGTGGTCCGTTAGGTACCACATCTATTAGTCGCAGCAGCTTTTCTTTAGAGCTGAATTAGGGGTTGTAGCATCAGTGAACTTCTCTGTTCTGGTTATCAGGCAGAGCTGCGATAATGTGCATTTCCACAGACACATACTCCACAGAATCTGCAACCAAGGACAAAATTTCTAAAGAAAATCCTTCTCATTTCAATAATAATGGTTTTTAATTACTCCTCAAACCATGTTTGCCCCCTTTTTAATGACGAGTGCATGGCGTGAACCTCACTAAAGATGCAGTCTTATTTTCTGTGTGGACGCCTGTCCATCAGGACTGTTCGATGCCATATTTTTATTTTCCCATAATTACCCTAATTACAACTCAGTATGCATGCAATGCAATGGCAGTAAAATGTCTGCTCCCCTTGCAAGGACACAGAGCTCTCTTTGCGGCTCTCGAGAGACCCACTTCTACCCACCACGGTGCCATTCAGTGCTGCCAGTGACGCTCTGGCACTTTATAGATGTATTATTCTGCCATGAAGTTTCAGGGTTTAATTACTCAGAAAAGCAAATAAAGCACATAAACCAGAGTTTCAGATGTTTTCTGATGTCCACTGTACTGTTATGCTGACGTTTATTTAAAAAAGCTTATTTCTTCCACCTCTCCTAGCATTGATTGATTTGAATGTGAAAGGGAAGTTGTGTGTGCGTGTGTGTGTGTGTGTCCCTCTCCAAAATGACCTTTTCTTCACCTGGGTGACAAGATGGCCTTTCCATGACCCCCTCCCCCCACCTCACAGCCCTTCCTTGAGAACTGACACTCAGGGCTGACACCCGGCTCCAGCAAGAATGTGAATTGTCCAGCCTTCATCATGGTCCTTGTGTATTGCCACTTAGATCTATCATCCTGATTGATCACTTTGTAATTGCCTATTATTGAGGCTAATTTAACCCTATACGCTGGAACATCCATCTGCCGGCTCTATTACTTCTGACAATCTACAAATTACTTACCCATGCATCTGCTGACCCCAGACTACCTTTTCTGTTATTCATGTGTAATTATACAAATTCTGGCTGATAAATAAGATTAACTCTCCTTCCATGTGTTCGTTTACTCCCTGATGAAGGTGAAATGCAATTTTCATGTAGATTTGTAGATTTATTTTTCAGGGCATTTCAGGGCATTTGTGCAAAAATGATCAAGCTGATGTTTTTGCCACATATCAATGGCACTGATGTCCAGGCTTCATACTGAGTCTCTGTTGGGAGGGAGCTAAAAAAGTTTTACAGCTTCCTCCTCTGAAAGGCGCCAGAGATGGCCCGCTGGGGCTAAGGTGACCCCTCGTTATGGGGAGAAAATGTGCCCTGTCTCCATACTGTCTGCTTTCTCTCCTGAGCGGGTGTCAGTGTCAGAGCTCCCTGCAGGTGTGGGACAGACAGAGTGCGAGGGAGAGAGAGAGAGAGAGACAGGGGACGTCTCAATACAGTACGCTCACCTGTGGCACCAAACATCACCACTGCATTCTAAAGCCTGGTGCGGTGTGTCAGCACAGCTCCACTGACTGTTTCTCATTCAGGACAGTTGTGCTTCAGGACTTCAGACAGCCCCGTTATCTATAGAAACCTCCATTCATGCAGTGTTTTGGTTTGAACTATTATTCTACTTTGGAGATTACAGAGGTGTGCCGTTTTTAGAGCAAAACTGAGACATCGCTGCATTACTATATGTTAGTATGTAAACAGAGTTTATATGGTGTTGAGTGTGGAACAGTTGTTTTGTGGAACAGTTAAGACTGCATCACGTAATATGTTTATTCTGTGCAGGTTTGGGCCGTGAACTCTGCAGGCCGCTCTGGGAGCCCGTGGGCTCGCGGACGCACCGGCCCTGCCCCGCCCGAGGGGGTGAGGCCCCCAACCTTCTTGCGTATTCATGCCACCTCTGCTGTGGTGGATATCAGCCCCCCCGCCAAGCCCAATGGCATTGTTAGCCTCTACAGGGTGTTTGCCGAGAGCAAGGACACACACCAACTGGTACAATACCTGCACTAACAAACATTTCAGATCCGTCACTCAAAAATGTCACTAGTTACCTAGTTCTCATTCTCATTGGCTGCTTGTTTCCCCTTGGCAAGGCAATACGTTTTTTTGAAGCCTCTGTTTCACCACTACACAAAATCTACAAATGTAAATATATTTAAATAGTTGTTTTTGGCGGAAGGTCTTAATTATAGTTTTAGCCAAGTCTTTGCATTAAGATGTCATTTTAGTTTTTATTGGTCACATCCATACTCATTGTAGTCTATTGAAGTTTCAGTTGAAAATTCAGTCAGAATTATCCATGACAATTTTAGTTTAAGTCAACAAAAACTGATGACATTTTTAGTTTAGATTAGTCAATGAAAATTGTAGTGTAATTCTATTTAACCCAGTTACATATAACAGTTACCCATATACAAGCAATTAGTAAATAGACAAAAACTAATTTTTCTTGTATGCAAACCCATTTCACAATTTAAAAATGGTTATATTGTTATAATTATTGTTATGTTATTGTTACCTTATAGGCTCAAGAATAAACTGCATCCATTCTAGTGACCACATTTGTCTCATGTTTTTTGGACACATTCTTTACACTTCATTGTAAAGAATGTGTCCAAAGGTCACTTTGTCTTTTTCGCCCAGCCATCTGCTAATCCACGACCAAATATCTATGACCCAACACAAGCATTCTCAAATGTAAATAATGCACAAACAGGGATTGAGGAAGTGATTCTGCGTAATAATAAAGCAATTAAACAAAAGGACATATCTCCTCGTCTCATTTTCGTCAAAAGTAGTTTTTATTTTGCAAACCAAATTTAGACTCGTTTTTATTCATCAACAATATCAACAATATCACATGACCAGCATATACGTCTTGTTTTCATCACATAATAAAGGTTCATTGACAAAGAAATTTTGTCAAAAAACAGCACTATTTATGTCCTCTGCTTTTAACTCATGAAATGTGCTCGGGGGGCGGTGTGGGGATGGTGCTTTGCACAATGGAAAACCTCAACCGGCAACATTCTGGTTACCTGTCCGCTTCTTTACCTGATACGCCACCACTGCCCCCTAAATATTTAGTTTGAAGTATTAAGTTTGCAAATCCATAAGCTTTAAGTAACGCTGTGCAACCCGCACTGATGGAGGAACTGCAGGGGTTCTTAGGCCACAAAATAAACCCATGTCGGAGGTCATTTCCAAACTCAAATGCAAGTTTTATTTACTTTGTGTTGCTTTTAGATGCAGTTC
The DNA here is from genome assembly GCF_900700375.1 of Denticeps clupeoides. Classification (NCBI taxonomy): domain Eukaryota; kingdom Metazoa; phylum Chordata; class Actinopteri; order Clupeiformes; family Denticipitidae; genus Denticeps; species Denticeps clupeoides. The sequence goes on from NC_041707.1 coordinate 6,726,217, forward strand.
TTCACAGTTTCCCTGATTGCACCTTAACTACCCCTTCAGAGTGGCCTCTTTTTCACAGAGAAGATGCTAGATTTTAGCAGAAAGCCGCTTGGAGGTGTTTATCTGATGCAGTTATTGCACCATTTATCTCCTCACCACCCAGCGCCAAGCCCATTTGTCCGAGCAACTCTGAACAAGCACACCTCCACTCAGCAAACTCGCCCAGTTTCAGTTATCTCACACCCATACACTCACCTACACAACCTCACATACAAAATTACAAACACCACACAAGCCTCAACAACACAACAAATCTACTGCTCAGCATTTAGCATTTACACAGTACTGCAACACTACTGCAACCTCTAACAGTGAGAGATTTTCATTCTTTAACAAATTTCTCTCAATAGCTACATACTGCATCTTCATGGATTCACATTGTAAGAAATAAGAAATTGAAGGCACTTCTCTCCTTGTTTACCTTCACGCTCTTTTCTCTCTTTTCCCATCCTCCTCTCACTGCAGCTGTCTGAAGGAACCTCTCGCCAGCAGACCCTCCACGGACTGAGGCCCTTCACCCTGTACTCTGTAGGGGTGGAGGCCTGCACCTGTTTCCTCTGCTGCAGCCGTGGCCCTGTGAGTGAGCTCCGCACCCAGGCTTCCGCCCCGGCCCAGCAGGCACCACCACGGCCCGTCTCCTTCACCTCCCGCTCCGCCTTGGTCGAGTGGGACGAACCCCTCTACCCCAACGGCATCATCGAGAGGTGACAGCAACGACCTTGTAAACCAGGCGTGTTCACACCTCTCACAACCAGCCAATTAGCCAGTCTGCTCTCGGGTCTGGGCCGTGGCACGTTTCCCGCACCAGTCCTGTACAGCGGAAAGGAGGACAAATGCCTCCACCTCAGAACCTCAAGTATCACTGTGGAAAAATCAGGGCTGGCTCAGTTTTGTAACCATCAAAAAAAATCAGGAGAAGAAGCACTGCTCCTCATTAATATCAACAGTTTAATATACATAAACCTTCTACTTTATACTCTTTTTGGCTATGTTCACATAAGGCATTGTTTTTGTCATTGTGATACACTGCAGCACAGGACGTGGTGACACACAACAAAATGTGTCCTTTGCTTTTAACCATCATCCCTGGTGAGCAGTGGGCAGCCATGAAAGGTGCCCGGGGAGCAGTGTGTGGGGACGGTACCTTGCTCGAGGGGACCTCAGTGGCCCCTTGATGGTTTAGGATTTGAACCTGCAACCTTTTGGTTACAAGCCCGCTTCCTTACACGCTAAGCCACCACTGCCCTGTCTGTAGAAAACCAAAATATTCAGAAATAATTTAACTGGGTTTCCACGTCAGAGTTGAGGATCAATTGTGTTTAATGCCATCAATTTATGTAATTAATCAAAATTCTATCCATTAATTGTAGCTGATTTTGACTGATTTTGCTTAATTGATAAGGCATTAATCACAGTGCAGAAGAGGATGTGTAGCATTAATCATTACATACACAATTAGAATAAATGGGCTGAAGACAATGTAAGGTCAATAACTGTCTGAAGACCTTGTCCATGTTACCAGCAGTATCAAGGCAGCATGTCAACAGGAGACCGTTTCCATTTCCCGGTCGTCACTGTGTGTTCTCTTCCCTGGTGTCTGTAGCTGTGAGCTCCACGTGCGGACAGCCTGTCCTCAGCCCCAGCAGCCTGTCCCCCTGCCCTGCTCTCCTGGTTCTATAGAGACGCGGTTCATCGGGAAAGGCCAGAGCTTCAACATCAGCGGCCTGCAGCCCTACACCAGCTACGACCTCCGCGTGGTCTCCTACAACAACATGGGCAGCGCCAGCTCCCACTGGACCCCCGTCACCACCCTGAAAGAAGGTGAGGGTGATTTTCCTTTAACTTTATTTTTATTGCTTTTTTCATTTCATAAACCACACACAGAAATGCAGAACAAACAAAAATACAAACAAGAACGAATGAATAGTCTGGAATGCCTTATTTTACCGATGTTTGCATACATACACATGTTCATGCATCTACAACCACATGTACATATCTATATATATTTCAGGAGGTGTTTACATTCAGTTCTTTTTAGGTGAATGTGGCTTTCAATGTACCTCTTTCCAGCTCCCCAGTATAAGGAGCCCTTTCTGGTCATCAGTAACCTGACCACGGTGTTCCTGGACTGGGGCGATTCTTTTGCGCTTAATGGACCCTTGAGGGACTTTGTGCTGACAGAGAGTGGCCTGCGGCTCTACAGTGGCTTCCACAGCTCCCTCTACATCCCCCGAACCTCAGACAAAAGTATAGACCCCCCGGCACTCACTAACACACAAGTTATATAAGAACAGGGCTTCGAATATGATTACATACACATGCAAAGGTTGAATTAAACCCACATTTGGACTGAGGCACATCAGGCATGACTGGCTCTGTCTCTCTGTCTCAGCATTTTCTTTCCAGGTCACGTGTAACACAGACAGCGGCAGTGTGAGTTCTCCTGTCATCAAGTACAACACAGCTACAGGCATTGGTTAGTCAGGCAGCCACGGTGAAATCTAGAACACAGCAGACCAAAAAGTGACTTCACATTCCGTTTCAAGTTTTCTGTCTGTGTGGATTCAGGACCCGTGGAGCCCACAGACGGGGACAAAACCAGCCTGCATGCGTCCGGCCTCCGGTTTTACTCAGAGCTCTGGTTCATCATACTCATGAGCTTCCTGGGTCTGCTGCTGCTGGCCCTGTTATTGGGCCTGGTTCTGAGGAGAGCCCTGAACAAGCCTCCGTTTGTAAGAGAGCGCCCCCCACTGGTGCCCCTGCAGAAGCGGAGCCCAATCTACCCACCCAGTGACTCCTACCTGGTGAGAGCCTGAGCCTTCATGATATTTTTTACACATACCAGCATCTAAACAAAGATTAATAATGAACTGTGTCTCCTCTGACATCATTTTTATAAGATTCATATTGCAACGTTGCACTGTTTTCTGATATTTTCTGTTCGATCTTTAATCTTTCTTCTGCATCTTCTCCTGTTTTACTAAACTTCAATTTACTAAATTCTTCCACAAGAGGGCGATGTTGTGCTTTTCTCAACACATCTGGCTAAAAGCACCATCTTGTGGCCATCTGCGAACGCTTGCATATTTATGGAATTACAGATATATGAGTCTCGGTTAAATCTGATATTTTCTATTTCAATTTATTTTCTCCGATATTTCTTTTTCATTCTTTCCTTTCACTTGGCTGCTGCTCTTCAGAAGCCCTGCTCTAAGCACTGTTCTAACCACACCTCCACCGCTCTACCTGATGGAGGGATGGTAAGCTCACTCACTCTCCCTTCTCCCTTGTCCTTGACGAACACATGCCCCTCTGCTTCCAGTTTGACTCAGTGCCTGAAACCACTGACTCCAGCAGCACCGTCACCCTAAAGGGCTTTATCATGCACACCGAGGTAGAGTACAGGTCTCTGGGTAACTGTGGATGAAGCTCATAATGTATAAGAATGACTAATATACTAATATGCAAATAACACAATACATGATATTTAGCACAATATGTGCTGTAGAAGCTAATGAATAAAATACAGCGTGGAAATTACATTTGGACCTGAATCAAGGTGATTACAGTATGAGCATTCACCCTTCACTCTCAAGCTGTATATAAAGCATGTACAAGTTTTAAATGTGTGCACTCATAACCAGCATGCTGGGTAATTTATACTATTTTCATCCTCCTCTTTAACATCACTTTTGTCTTGGGTTCCAATGGGTCAATGGGTTCCATTCTTTGCCTGTGAAGACATTGGATAAATTCTGTCTCTACTGGGTGGTTAGTTAGTGTTTGTTAGTGAGTGAATGAGTGAGTGTAAATTCTATGGCCTGATTCTGCACTCGCCAGCCCAACTTCCTGCTTCTGTCTTCTCACCTCAGGGCCTGGTGGACACCAAGATCAGCAGCTGCAGCCGCAGCGCCATCCACAGCTACCCATCAGCCACCATGTCCGTGCTGCGCGTGCCCAGCCAGGGCACACTAAGCCATGGATTTTCCCAGAATTCCCTGCACCGCAGCGTCAGTCAGCTGATTGACACGCACGACAAGAAGTCGCTGATGGACGATGGAGGGTGGGACGCGGCAGTCCAGAGGACTGACAGTGGCATGGTGAGGCTGATAGTCAGCCTTGTGCTTTATGAAATATAATTTCCCCATCACATTATTAAATAAAGGCATAAATGTAATAGTGTAAAATTCTTTATGTGGATCATAATACCTGTCTGCATCTGTCTCTCTTTCTTGTTACAGTTTGTGGGGGATGAGGAGTTTGTTGAGTCGATCAAAGGCTACAGCTCAGTAAGGAAAGAGCACACAGTGTTTACAGACACACACCTGTGAAGGTGAACAATACCTGCATATAACACACACACACATATATACACACCTACACTGATAATGCCTGAAAGGTTCCAGACATCGTTCCTCTGATTTGTGGACTTCCTGAAAGCTCATAAATCCACTTGACACCTTTAAGAGCTTTAAAACTGGAAAATATTCATTTAAAATGTTACAGCCGACAGGGAGGACTTATGATTTTACATAGAGTTGTCCTTGTTAAGTGTTTTGCATTGTAGTAAAAAAAAGTGTCCCCTGTTCCATAGCTGACCCCTTTTATAGCAGAGTAATTGATGTTTATAAAGCCAACATTTCCCATTTTAAAGCTCTCATTTGGAGGCGAAGCCCAGAAAAAAAGTATAGCTATGTGATGAAATTTCCTCATCACATTTTCTGCCTGTTTACAATAAGTATGTGGCATGATGTTAGTGATCAATGAAACGATGATTTGAGAGGTCACCTGTAATGATACACACTTTCCGCTTCCCTGCCGAAAGTTAGCAGCTGTGTCTGAAGGACCAGGTCCTGCCTTGATCGCGGCCGGTCCCTCAGGCCTTTATTCCTGAGTTTACTGCTGTAAACTTGTGCCTACTAGAGCAAACTAGCGAAAACGTGAAAAGCCAACAGATTTAAATGTGTCTTAAATATGACTCATTGTCATTGTCAGTGTGTCGTACGTTTTGTCTGTGCCGTGAATGATGGGGAAACGCAGGACTGGAGTTCATTCATTCTGTTGTATTCTAAAACGTGTATTAATTATTAAGAGCATACCAGCAACTTATGTACAGCTTTCCTGAATATTTATTGTATGGGACCGTTTTTATGTAATAAGTCAGTATTATTTATTGCTATTTATGAGATTAGTAGCACGTCTGAGCTTCTTTTTTTTTTTTTTTGGTAATGCAGTGCTTCCATCTGAACTCGGAATGAGATACGATGACAGCTGTAGGAACAAAGAGGACTGTTCATAGACAGTCCATGTTAAAGGCCAATTTTAATAACCCTATAGTATTTTTCTTCCTGATGTTTTATTTGTGCTGTGCTGGTCCTTAGTCGTAGCTCTGCTGACGTCGCCGCAAGTCCTTTTATAAATGTTTAATATACAGTATATGTTTGTGCATCGCTCTAATGAGAGTTGTAACCAAAATATTTAATGCTACTTCTTTTTGCACTTAAAAAAAAAAAAAAGACACAAACACTGTATTATTATTTTTTCTTTTATATTGTGTAATAAAAGACATTAGAGAAGCAAGCTACTGTTTTGTTATACAGAACATACACGTACCGGTTTTATAATATAATTACATGTCTTCATGTTCATGGATCTTATCCATCAGGCCACGTTTTTCACATTCATAATGCTGCCTGCGTCCCTCATGCCCTGCATTCAAGCTATTTTGGGCCGTTACTCTGTATTACATTTTTAATATTCGTCAGTCCGTCATCATGTGACATATCAATTGGTGTTCAACCTCGTCAGACAACACAATCCCACAATTTTCCTCTGTTCTCTCAAACCTGTCACAAAAGGGGTCACAAAAAAAAACTACTGCACCAGGGTTCACAATTTCTGAAATGGGACCCACATTAGTATATTCAGTATCAGCTGAGGATGAGAGTTGACCCCATTCTGAGGACGAGCCCATGAGAAAGGAGAGTGTATTAATGGGGGGGGAGACAAAATGTATTTCAAAAGTGTATTTCAACAATTCAGTCCTCTAACAAGATGGAGATGGACATTATGAATGCCCCAGATACAGCGTCAACAGATCTGGGTTAAAGGATATGCTTTACTTTTTTTTTTTTTTTTATTTAATCAAAATATGAAGCTGATGACCTGCAGAGTTGCAGCTTCAAATGTCCCAGACCAAGACAATGAACACGACGTGACTTTAATTAGTGAGTGAGCTATTCAGGATGATTTTCAGCTAAGTGATACCAGTACATGTACAGCCAGGACACCACTGGATGCCACTCTTTTTTTCACCCTAACTGTGGGATAATAGTGCAATACTGCATACACTCTCCTTTTCAATGGGGAACTCTTCTTTTTTCCCTTCATATTCATGCATCAGTGCTATGATGGTGTACTATTTCATACACTAGTATTAAACACATATATATATGTGTGTGTGTGTGTGTGTGTGTGTGTGTGTGTGGATTATATATATATGAGAGAGAGAGAGCATATGAACTAAGCAATACAAATAGCATTAGCCTGTACATTTGTAGAATTACTTGTAAACATGATGACTATACGTGGTTAAACAGGAAGTGATAATGGGCAGCAGTTTGTCTTTAACTGGTGATGTTTGCCGTCAAAAGCTGCCGGTTTTGAAAATGTCTCTTTTATATACAGTACAGGCCAAAAGTTTGACCTTCTCATTCAATGTGTTTTCTTTATTTTCATGACCATTTACCCTGGTAGATTCTCACTAAACTATGAATGAACACATGTGGAGTTATGTACTTAACAAAAAAGTGGAGACCTGACCTCCACAGTCACCGGACCTGAACCCAGTCCAGATGGTTTGGGGTGAGCTGGACCGCAGAGTGAAGGTAAAGGGGCCAACAAGTGCTAAACACCTCTGGGAACTCCTTCAAGGCTGTTGGAAAACCATTTCAGATGATGACATCTTGGAGCCCATCGAGAGAATGCCAAGAGTGTTCAAAGCAGTAATCAGAGCAAAGAAACTAGAATATAAAACATGTTTTCAGTTATTTCACCTTTTTTTGTTAAGTACGGAACTCCACATGTGTTCATTCATAGTTTTGATGCCTTCAGTGAGAATCTATGTAAATTGTCATGAAAATAAAGAAAACACACTGAATCAGAAGGTTGTGTCCAAACTTTTGGCCTGTACTGTATATCTATGCACACACACGCATGCACAGGCACACACACACACAAAAAAAAAAATCACTTTTCCTTCTTGGTAAGAGTGCAAATGCAGTAAAACTGTAATGTAGTAACAAAGTTACATGTTTGTGTGTGTGTGTGTGTGTGTGTGTGTGTATATATATATAATTATTCTTTTATAAATTATAAAAAGATGCATAATGTTAGACACAGTTATAATAATTCTGGCTGTAATATGCCATCAAGTTGCATATAAAAGTGGTACATTTCCACGCACTATTCAACAAGTCTTTTCTATTCTTCCAAACTTTGGTTTGATCCTTGGTAAATGAGAAATATTTTTAAATTATTACAATCAAAAAGGCACTGAATATTCACTCTTCACAACAACAAAAAAAGGATGCACAGAATTCCCTTTTTTTAAATGTCAACGTGTGGCGGTAAGAAAAATAGTGTTTGTGTATTTCTGGAGATGACATTTAAAAAAAAAAAATGGCCTTAATGAAACCTTCTATATCATAACTCAACCACTGCACTTTACATAACATCTTGGTCCAGTTTTTGAGGCCCGCTGTGTGTTTTTTTTTTTAAAGTGACTCTAGCACGCAAGGTTAATATTAGTCAGATCTTCACAATCTTTACTACACTCTCCTACACCTGGAGCACCGCTGTTGCTCCGCAGAACAGAAATGACGTTAAGCTTACAGGCTGTACTCCTGGCTGAACGCTTCTGCACCCTTCCTGTGTCGGGGTGAGGTGGAACATCTTGGTTGGGGAGGGAGAGGCGGTGCCGGAGGACTCGCTCCCCCCAGTCTCAGAGCCCGGGGGAAGGGAGGCCAGCTGAGGCACTGGCGGCGCTTTCTTCTTACACAAAAATCCGCCCTCAAAAGCACCCCGTCTCCGGCCCTCCGACCGACTCTCGGGCGACTCCTCCTCCACGTGGACCTTCCTTCGCACATCAGGGCTGTCGGGCGGGTGCCTGGGTGACTCAGGGTGGCCTTCTGGGACCCTGCTGGCCCAGAGCTCCATGGTCTGTTTTCCTCCGGTCTGCCTCCTCACCGCTGCCGTCACACGTGGAGTTGTGGGACTCGTCTGTCTGTCCATTGGACTCTAGGAGGCTCTTACCCAAGCTGAAGCTCTGGAAGTCTCGGTAGCTGTGGAAGCTCTCGGTTCGGCGCGCACGGGCCAGCAGGGGACTTTCTCTGTAGGGACGCAGGGAACCGTAGGTGGCCGTCTCTGAGATGGGCTCATTGGCCTGCAGCTGGAGGCTGTCATACACACATGAAACACACACATGTTGCAACAGTGCGAGAGAATTCTTACTGCCGTGGCTTGAAAGCCGTGAATCTGAGCAAATTTAGAAGAGAAAAATCACTCCATGTGAGTGCAGATACAGAAACATATTATATTATTGTTCCTAATAATGAAGGAAGAAACAAAGCCACTGATCGACAATCTTTCTGTTTAAAAATGTTCCACATTCCCAACTGACCTGGAGCAGGACTCTCTAAGTTGGCCTGGCTGCAGAACCGAGGGGGCGGGGCTGATGTTGGGCGTGGCACAGCGGGATGTGCTGAGGTCACACTGATCCAGAAGCTTCAGCAGCTCTTCCTCTGTGGGACCACCCACCTCTGAAAGAGAACACAGAAGTTACGAAGAGCAGCTTGATATAAAGAATTCTGAAGCATTTCATATTTCCATGATGCTTTTAGATTCAGTACCAGAATCCTCTACATATTGTGTATATTTTTGAGCATTCGCATATTGTGACTTTGCACACAGTTATATGGTGAGCTTTGGTGATTCTTTGGAGCTCGTCCAGCGCTACCAGCTCACCCAGCACACATGCAGGTGTCCAGTGGTTTCAAAAGACTCTGTAGAAGGCCGACCAGTACCCAGCAAGACCTACTAATTGTGGAAGAGCCTAAGACAATGGGGAAGGCTTAGGATGCCCTTGGTAATCCAGCCACAACTGTAGCTTGTTGAACAATGCACAACTGTTGGACAGTTCTAGGTAGCTTATGAATATTTGTGGCCATTTGTAACCAGCAAACTATTTAAGATGTTATGATGACAACTTGTAGGTTCACTAAGCACAAACCTATTTTCTTTTGTGTCAGAATTCATATTTGTACACATGGGCAATAAAGGCATGTGTGGCCAATTACTTTTTTGGCCACACCTTAAGAATATTGACCCCCAACAAGGGACTGTTTGGAGATGTTTGGAAATATTGGGAAATGCCCATTGTGGGATGTACCTATGGTAATTAACATTGTATTTAAGGGCAACCACAACTTCTGAATTTCTTAAAGAGCCTCTGGTCTTTTTTCTAGAGAAGATTTGACACTCAAAATTCTCCATGACACACTCACAAAGTCATTATATATCTAGACTGTTGTCACTGTTCTGCTGAGCAGCATGGCCGTGTGCTTGAATGGCGACCTGGTTAATCACGGCTCCTCACCAGACTCACGCTTGGCTTTGTCCTCGCTCTTGTTCACCATGTCCATGGCAGTCGTCAGGTCCCACATCTGGATGCTGCCGTTGGCGTGGCCGGTGAACAGGTAGCGGCGCGGGCGCGAGCCCATGCGGCTGGAGCCCTCGCACTCACGCACCGTAAAGCAGGTGATGGTGGTGCCATCCACAGCCAGCACACCGCAGATCCTGCAGCAGAGCAATACGTGCCTATCATCCATATAGAAAACCACCACCGATTCGCATCAGTATTGGCTGTTGCAGGACCAGGTGACGACTGCGTACCGTTTACCGGTTGAAGAGAGACGGACAAAGAGCTTGTTGGTAATTGGGATGACTTTCTGAATAAAAACTTGCTGGTCGTCTCTCTCACCAAACGGCCCTGTGCAGAAAATATTATTAATAACAGCCAATAAATTTCAAACGTGATGTCCCTCAATGTTACACATATAACCATCAATCACCTTCAATCCTATTCTAAGCAATTAGGACACTTTTACGTGAACTCCCTCCCAGTCTCCCTCTCACCAATGTCGTTGCCGGAAGAGTAGCTGCTGTGGCTTTCTGCCTCCTCCAGGGAGAGGATCTTAAAGGAGGCCAGAGGGGTGGAGCCGGGCTGAGTGGAGATCATTCCTCTGAAGCGCGTCACCGTCCACGTGCGCACATGATTGTTGTCAGCGCACACTGCCAAGGCAAAAGCAGCACGTCTAGATTAAACTAGATTTATCAGTCAGTCAAGCTGCCAAAAAAATGTCTTTCCAGAGATTATAAGAGGAAATAGTAATTGGGGAGGTTGTTTTTTTTTGGACTGCGGAATGGAGACACATACCAGACACCAGGTGTTTCTCGGAGAGCATGATCTTGGTGACAGGACTGCGGTGGACGGTGAAGGTCTGGAAACAGCTGGGGTCCCGAGCCTACCGTCTCTGGGTGCTGCACAATCACCCGCACTGCGCCCGAACTGGTCCCATAGGCGATCTCAATCCAGTTCCCACTCACACCTACTTCACCACATTTATAGAGAGCCACCATCAGGTTATACACACACTGCCATGTTACTACACGTAACATTCACTTTGTAGGAATAGTGTGGCGGACAAACGTATCGCTGTGATCCAGAGTGGCTTATACTCCTAAAAATATCCTGCACCATGACCTCTGTGCCCTCAGAGGATTGTGAGTAATATCTGTATTAACACGTGACACTGAGGTCTTTTTTGGCTTCTGCCGTTTCAGTCGGGATGTTACCAAACTAAGCTGCTACTACCACCACCTACTACCACCCAAACCACAGTCAGAGGTGGGCGGGTCTTTACACAAACACGCAAGTGCAGGCGACATGGCAATGGAGAGTTCAAGAGTAGCGTTCTTACAGTGAAAATACAGACTTTACTTTACTTTTCCCTTGTTGAAATCAGAGGTAAGAATGTTACATTTAAATTATGCCCTGTTGGTAACAAGCAATTCAAAATTACATTTACATTTACAGCATTTATCAGACGCCCTTATCCAGAGCGACTTACAATCAGTAGTTACAGGGACAGTCTCCCAGGAGCAACTTAGGGTTAAGTGTCTTACTCAGGGACACAATGGTAGTAAGTGGGATTCGAACCCGGGTCTTCTGGTTCATAGGCGAGTGTGTTACCCACTAGGCTACTACCACCCCACCAAAATCTGGTGAAGCTCCTCCCATCGTCTCATGCTTCATCAAAACTAATGGTCAAGAATGTGAAAGATGATTACATTTACAGCATTTATCAGACGCCCTTATCCAGAGCGACTTACAATCAGTAGTTACAGGGACAGTCCCCCTGGAGCAACTTAGGGTTAAGTGTCTTGCTCAGGGACACAATGGTAGTAAGCGGGATTTGAACCTGGGTCTTCTGGTTAATATGCGAGTGTGTTACCCACTAGGCTACTACCACCCTAGCAGGCAAACCCAGATGGGGCTAATAAAGGAGGAGATGGAGCCACGCCATTACAGAGGATATTGATGTTAAAAACCTTCAGCATAATTAACCATGGTTAGAGTTCCTGGGTGAAGGTTTGCCAACACTGGTCGTGTGCAACAGCACCACGTACACCCCATAATAAGCTCTACCAAAGCACAGGAGCAGAGGCCAGAATCAGTGTCGAGCTGGGGGGTCACTCACTGGTCTTGGGCGTGAGGTAGACACTGAGGGCGGTGATGGCATCATTGGACGGGTCGTGGTACAGCTCCGTCACCAGCAGGTCATTGTCCTTCATTCTCAGAGGGAACTTCTGCATATCTGATGGCAGCGACACAAGAGTGTAACTCTGACGACAACTGTGACGCAGGTAAGAGATATAAACGCTGATGTAACATACAAAATACGTCAGGCTGTTATAAGGGCATTTAAAGAATGTTTTTTTTGGGGGGGTACCCTGCAGGTAAATCACCTATGTAGTAAATGGAGCCATTGTTGCAGCCCAGCAGCAGGAAGGAGCCGGCCGTGTCACAGCTGGTGATGGGCACCACGTCCTGAACCTGACGAAGGACAGAACAACATTTATATTTATGGCCTTTAACAGAGTAACTGCAATCAATAGTGACAGGGACAGTCCCCCGGGAGACACTCAGGGTTAAGGGTCTTGCTCGGAAACACAATGGTGGTAAGTGGGGTTTGAACCCGAACATATAAGAGTGTCTTGCCCACTAGGCCACTACCACCCCATACACTCGGCCATTTCTAAAATCCCCCAGACAGGACCAAGCCTGACACAGAATTACTCAGTAATGTCATAAAAAAAAAAATTAAAAAAAAAAAAAAACACGTACCTGCCAGTGTTGGGTGACGGCGTTCCACACCCCAACTTTCCCTGTGTGACTGGTGGCCACCAGCTGACTCCCAATGAAGAACAGAGAGTCGACGGCACGCCGAGGCCAAACACGCCTGAACAAACCACGGAAAACGTGAACGCTCACAAGCATTTCATGATGCTGCCATTCTATTTCTATGGCAGCAAATCCATGGCTATTATTGGTTGAATTTCAACACACGTTCTTCGACAAGATGTTTCTAGACACCTCAGATCAGAGCAAGACTAAACCCACCTATTTCACTTCCGCTGCCCCCATCCTGGATGCTCCACAGTATGATGCTGCTCCCTGAAGCAGCAGCCACCATCTTGTCCTTGTCCCCATGTGGCCCACCCACTACCTTCGCATTCAGAGCCACGCGCTCAATAGCCCAGTCCAGGTAAGGGCTGGAGAAGACCTGCTGCCAGCCAGAAGACTCCTTGATCCTGACGCAGATGTTGACACAGACGAACGTGCTTTTAATGCGTCAAGAGCGAGAGACAAGTTCAATTCAATTTCGGGGTCAGTGCAACGTTTACCTGTAACAGATGACGAAATGTGCGTAAGCAGCCACGATCCAGTTGTGGTGACCGGCAACAATGAGCACCTTACGGGGGTCAACATGCGACCCTGCTTAAACATCAACAGACATACACTTTCACTAATCCCATGTCAAATATGTCTAAAGCACGCAGACACTTATTGGCAGAAGATGAGTTTTATGTTTATTCTAAATTATATTTAAAATGGGCGGAGCCAGTTCTCACACACCCTGCTTCCGCATTCCCCCTCTGCCGGTACATTTCCTACACTGTTAATATTCCTTCTTCTCGGGGTTTATCAGCAGGCATCACAAATGTGACCTCTGACCTCTGAGGCAGATGTCACAGAACCACGCCCACTGCCAAGATCAGCATGCAGATTATCCAGCATTCCGAATGAGACTTTACTGAACGCGCCCCCATTCTCTACATCTTGTGCATGCCTTATCTCACTGGGGTGAGAGCAAAATGTGGAACAGAAGAAGATCTGGACTCATTCGTCCCGCCCATCATCTTCCTCACGTTACTTCGTAACGCAGCTGTGTGACCATGCACAGTGGACCACTCTTCGCCACATAAAAGGCCTTTAAAGACGACCCTCCCCCTTCAGCCCGCCTCCCACAATGCCTCATGCCTGCCGAGTGGCTGAGTCCAGACCGCAGATGCATTTTTTTTTATCTGGCATATTATCTCACTACCAGCTTGCATGACTCCACCAGGTACCTTCCATCTCTAGCTGACCTCCTTCAGCTCCAGAGGGTCCTGGGAAAGCCGCATATGGGCAGGTTCTAGGGAAGCCCCCCTCAGCCCCACCGGGACCGGGCCGCTCCTCCTCCGCGGTGGATTTACGCAGTGGGACGACTGCAGAAAAGGAAAATAACAAGCGGGTGGACACGTGAGATCATGAGATAAAGCCTGCAAGTGAAGACTCACGATGAGGTTTACCTGGAGGAGGGAGGTAACCGTGGAACAAGACGCTGCCGCATGACGAGCGATCCAGCTCCTCACAAAGCAGGAGCCGCCGCACTGAGTCAAGTGGGGAGACAAATATACTCAGAATTAAAATGGGGCCAAAACGTCACATGATGTTGCTTTGATTGCAGACCTCACGGACGTACCCAGTGGCGTAATCCCATAAAACTCCGCTTCGTGCCGCAGGACATTAATGTTAACCCCCCTGCAACGAGACATCAAAGCTTAATTAACCCCATTACCACGACTGAAACCGAACGATTTACAAGGTACAGTGGGAATTCAGACAAAAACTCAACCGCAGGTCTAATTCTTTAGTCCGAAGGAAGTTCAAAATGGGTGCAAATGCAGTCGGGTCCCTATCGATAAATATCTGAAAGAAGTAATATATATTGTTAGGTGATTAACAAGTTAGGCGATTTGGATTAACAAATCCAAAAATGGAATTTCGCACTCACGGCTCCAGTTTCGTCTCTCAGAGTTGAGATTCTCCCACTCAGCAAACTGCAGAAAGACAGGAAGTTGTCGCATAAAGATTACCGCGCAGAGCGTGGATTCGGCGTCAAATTCATTACCGGCTGACCTTGAGAAGAAAGAGTCGGGGATCCACATGAGGGTCTGTCTTGAGGTGCTAAACCTGTAAGAGTGAAATGAGGATCAATATTATCAATTTACCCAATAGTTGAGTGTTGGCGAAAAAGCGCTCTTATATGACAACATTGGGCACGTACTAGTAACACCTGTACACCCGTCACCCCGACTGAGTAAAATATCATCCTGTAGCATTAGTCAGTGGTGCAGAATGAAAATGTACGTTATCTGTACATGGTGTTGCACAAATATACCACCATAACCACATATTTCAGTATCAGCCGTACGATGCCACCGTCTGCCACCGCTTGTTTGTTCTCTCCGAGACACTGAATCAAGCGCGCCGACCACCGGCAGACTCCAGCCACGAGAGCAGCCGATAAATCCTGGTTCCTGACAACTGCTAAAGGAGGACTTAGTATGAAACGGACCAGACGGTCACCACAGCCACCGCCACCGTAACAACTACAGCTTCAGGGATCTTCAAATGGACCAGTAGCATCATAATGGGCACGTAATGTACACCATGACACTGGACTACAGTTTGGACTTCTCCACCTCTACAACTGTAGGACTTTTCTCTTACTGGACAAACCATCTCCAGCCCTGCACTGACATCACATGCAGGATCACTCTACCCTGGAAGGGCATCCCTCTCTGTATCACTCCTTCCCAAGGTTTCTTCCTTTCTTTTTTCTCTCTCCTAGAGTTTTTTTGTGAGCTGAAGGGTCAAGTTTGGGGGTGTCAACTGTAGGATCTGTCAAAGCCCATTGAGACATCCTGTATGTGATTATAGGCTATATAAGAAATAAAGGTTGTTGTTGTTGTTCTAGTCGACAGGATATTATAAAGGACACTAAGCCAGCACGAGTTGTTTAATGTGGACCAAACGCGTGACATCGCGTCTCTGTGTCACTAACACCACGCTGGAGCGCCGCGTCCCTGCCCGCCCCACGCGTGGCGAGTCGCGGGTGGGTGTTCACCTGGTCCCGCCGACGTTCAGCTGGACGATCTCTCCCGCGGCGGGCGCGACGCTGCTGCAGATCCCGGCCATGTTGACTCTGGCACCCAGGCCCCCCGCTCGCTCCCCGGTCCCACGGTGTCCAGCTTCTCCGGACGCGCCTTCAGATCCGCTCCCCGTCCCTCGCCCCTCCTTCGCCGTCCCGCGTCTCCATCTGCTGCTGCGCCGCGATGCTGTGGTAACGGGCGGCCGGGCGGGCGTGTTTTTTTCCACGCTGACGGCGAGTTGTCGCCGCGCTGCTCCGCTGCTCCGCTGCTCCTCCGCGGGCGCCTGCTGGGATCTTGAAAGGCCCCTTTGTGGCGGGTGGAGGCGCTCAGAAGAGTCCAGCGGGGCTGGAGCCAATCAAACACGGCCGGGCGTAGGCAGCAGCCAATCAAACAGCGCTGGACTCAGGGGCGGCCAATCAAACTGCGCCGTTTCGCGTTGCGGCTCCGCCCCCCTTTGCGTTGTCATAAACGTGATCTGTAGGCTGCTTGAATCCTGTTGAGTATTATACTAACATGGATAATATAATAAATACTGCATAACAATTATCATATTACGATGTTGCAATGATTTGGGGAAAAATGCATTGTAAAAAGTTTAGTTATAATAAGCAAATAAGCAAAATACCTGACGACGGTAAAACGCGCTGTCATTATTGTGATAAGTTATAATGCGTGCATTTGTGAAAATCCTGATTGATCTTATCTGTTCCTGGTCGGACTATGTTGTGTGGACGGGGCAGGAGGTCGGATGCTCATGTCTGCACGATTATCTAACACTCTTTCTCGTGGTGTGGTGGAATATAACGTGGACTCGTTCAGTCAGAGACGGTTTCGCAACATGCGCCGTGTCTCCTCTCCCACATCAGCCTCCTTTTTACAACACAAAAGGCACAATATTTAACCAAACCTGAATATCTAGCGAAGTACAGTTCAACTGAACATTTCACCATCACGTACATCTGTCTGCCATAATCTGGCAGATCCTGCTTTTTTGCTAATGAGAGTCAACAGTCATCCTTTTGATAAATTATTTTATTGCATTAGCATGCTTTTCGGCTTGTTTTTATTTTTATGCAATTGGTTATGTTCGCCGCTAGAGGGCGTCCGCGTGTTAAAACTCGAGGCCAACGGGCTGGTGTACCAACCTACAAGATCATTAATAGTGTTGGTGTGGAGGGTTGTGTGAGTGGTTTTTTTTTTTAAAAAAAAGGTTCTTTTATTAAATTTTAAATGACATAGGAAATTCACAGGTGAACATTTTCAGCATTAATGGAAAGTCAAGCTTTTGAGGGAAAAAGCCCCCCACACATGAAATAAAACAGTCAAATAAAATAGTAATAATAAATATACGTTAAAATAAATAACTACAAAATACCCCTCATAAAGACACCTAACACACATTATGTATAGCAACAGTCAAGCCAAATGATACAAGATTGTACCAGATTGCAAATGTCATTTTCCACAAAGGCTATAAAAATAAATAAATAAACAGTTATTCAGGAATGGTTACAAACCCCAACTTTTGAACATATGCAAAAAAAATGACCCCAAATCTCACTGAACTTATTTAATAAACCATTGAGAACAGTGCTGTCACAGCTACTGCTTCAACTTGACCCGCAACACAAATTGAAACTGAACGAAATGCCTGCAGCTAATAGTCATGTAAAGAAAGGCCAGACCAAGGCAGTGGTGGCCTAGCGGATCAGGAAGCGGCCCCGTAATCAGAAGGTTGCCTGATCCACCAAGGTGCCACTGAGCAAAGCACCGTCCCCACACACTTCTCCCCGGGCGCCTGTCCTGGCTGCCCACTGATCACCAAGGGTGATGGTTAAAGCAGAGGACACACTTTGTTGTGCACACAGTGTGCTGTGCTGCAGTGTTTCACAATGACAATCACTTCACTTTCACTTTCACTTTCGGGTGGGATCAACACCCTCATCGATCTAGGAAAGCCTGACCCTTAGTAAAATGTGTGAGGTGCACACATTATGATGACCTCGGCCTGGTGGGACTTCCTCCAGGATAAACACCAGCCCTGGGAGATCAGATCACCTCATCTAGGTGACACTCAAGTCCCTGAATTATGCAGTCTTTGTCACGCCGCCACCGGTTATCAGCAAATGTGCGAATGTTGTGTCGTGCGTATATCGCGTGTCTTTTGATCAGGTCGGGTCTGTGCTGGGCTCCTCCTCTCTCTGTTGTGCAGGCCCAGCAGGACTTTGCACATCCAGTCACGCCCCTGGTCGTTCGGGACTCCCTGGCCGGGCTCCGGCGGGATCCGCATTACTGCCGAGGCAACTGGACGACCATTCCTCAAATGGCGACGCAGCGGAGGGCCTCTAGGTTTACCGCGGTGAAAGAAGGCGATGTCGGTCATGGAAGCACGGCTTTTCCTCTTATCGCTTATGGTTACCAAGTGTAAGGAATACGAGCGACAGCTGCTCTCGGCCCATGAAACAGAAGCGTGCGCACACTCATCTGCACGCACAGATACAGGTTTTCACACACTGTATGTTAACCTTTTCTGAGTGTGTTTGCAATGACCCTTATGCAGTCAATGTCGGTTTTTTAAACAAACTAACACACACTGGGTGGGTTTTGCATTTCCGTTACTTTAGAAACATTCAGGATGCATGATATTCCAGGAGGAGCGTAGAGGAACCTGGTGGTGGATTAAGGAGAAATGCGTTTATTTCAGTCTAGTTTTTTTGACAGCTTCTTTTTCTAAAAATTCATTTATTATCAATTTGGCAAACACGGCTCATGTGTTTTTAGCTCTGCGATTGTTTGAAAATGTCTTATTTTACTGGTCCCTCATGCAAACAACTGAAGCCTAGCGGGTAACACACTCGCCTGTGAACCAGAAGACCCAGGTTCAAATCCCACTTACTACCATTGTGTCCCTGAGCAAGACACTTAACCCTGAGTGTCTCCAGGGGGGACTGTCCCTGTAACTACTGATTATAAGTCGCTCTGGATAAGGGCGTCTGATAAATGCCGCAAATGTAAAGTTCCATTAGCAAGTATGACTTCCGGCTTCCGGGCCCGCAGGTGAGTCGTGACGTCACATGGGCGTGGCGAGCGGAAGCAGCGCGGTTGTCTGTGGATGTTGTTCGGCCGCGTCGCTAAAAACAACAAGAACAAGAACAAGAACAAGAACAAGAACAAGGCGACGCGGGAGAAGGACGGACAGGACGGACGGGACCGGTGAAGTGCGGCCATGTGCGGCCTTCGGTGAGCAGAAGAGCCCGAAAAGGCGCCTTCATGTGCGGCGGCTGCGCGACGCATGCGGCCCAAATGGAAGCCGAGCGTTGGAGTACGAACGCAACGATTACTCGGGAAAATACGGCGGTCCTGCGCCAGAATGAACCTGTGTGACGAGAGGACCAAAGGAATTAAAGATGAATAATAAGTTCCGCGACCTGACACGATCACGATCATAAAATCTTTCATTTCCGCAATTAAAAAGTACATTCAATTAAAATAACGATACACAGGCTTTATAGACGTGCAATAATAGCGCCGTCCTCTATTTGTTTAGTCGTTTTGCTTTATGTCTTGTCTTTCATTTATATAACGTTGAAACAACCTTTAGTCGACCGAGGTGCTGTACAGGTAATAACTCAAGCAAACCCGTCCCCTGTGTATAGAAAAGTTAAGTGACTGTCATTGTGAAACATTGCAGCACCGCACACAGTGAAATGTGTCCTCTGTATTTAACCAGTGGGCGGCCTTGACGTACTCACGTACCCTCAGTGGCACCTTGGCAGATCGGGAATCGAACCGGCAACCTTCTGATTTTGGGGGCCGCTTCCTTAACCGCTAGGCCACCACTGCCCCAGTGTTTTTCGGCCTGGACCGCGGAACGTGTAAAGACACCGGCATTGTCTCCCCAGTCCACGCCGCAGCGTTCTCCTGCAGAGACGTTCAAACGCGAAAATGGCAGCGTTCTTGTAATTATTGTGCAAAACTCATTTCACGGGTAAACAAAAATGTGTACGAAGTGCGTACGGAGTGCGGAGTCACTGCAGCGTTTTGTCGTGCCTTTAACAGACAGGCAGAAAGGGCCGGGCCGGCTGATGAAGAAGGGGATCACGCTCATCCTGGTGGGCCACATCAACTTCATCTTGGGGGCGATCGTGCACGGCAGCATTTTACGTCACATCTCCAAACCCAACCGAGAAATAACGACGGAGTACACCGCCACCAACATCATTTCCGTGACTTCTGGGCTGCTGGTGAGGAGAACCCACGAAAGACGGCCGGCGGGGCTGTGAATAGCGCGTCCTGATTTTAACAAAAACATGTCTTCTGCGTTCTTCCAGAGCATCGTATCAGGAATCGTGGCGATACTGGTGTCTAGAAATCTGTCCGTCCAGAAGTTGGTATGTCGTCCTGTTCCTTTTTCCTTTGTCAAGTGAAGTGAAAGTGATCAGTTGTCAGATGTGATTCACCGCAGCACGGCACACGGTGACACGGTGAAACGTGTCCGCTGCATTTAACCATCACCCTCGGTGAGCAGTGGGCGGCCATGACAGGCGCCCGGGGAGCAGCGTGTGGGGACGGTGCTTTGCTCAGTTCGGGATTTGAACCCGCAACCTCGTCTGTTTCCACCCCAGTGACTTGTACGTGAGTGAAGGAGCTCATACACGGGTATTTTCTTTGCTCGCGCAGCACATCTGCCTGCTGATCAGCTCCTTCCTGAACGCCCTGCTGTCAGCGGCCTGCGCCGTGGGGCTGCTCCTGGCCATCAGCCTCACCATTGCGGCTGACGGAGACGTGCTGATGAAGGGCTGCAACTCCACCGGGGGTGCCCATCAGCGCCCGCTCCCCCCGTCTCCGTCGACTGCCCGTTTGACAGCACGCGCATCTTCGTAAGTCAGGAGCTCGAGCTGACGGGACTGAAGCGCTGTGGAGATATTCTAGAACTTTCCTGGGCTCTGAATGAGTTCTGTGTGCTGCGTCCTTTGGCAGGACACCACCCTTGCTCTGTGGTTCCCCTGTGTGCTGCTGGCGTCTGTGGAGGCCGGACTGTCCGTCTGGTGTTTTTTAGTGGGACTCACTCTCAGAGGCATCGGGCCGTACGCCGAAACATACGTTCGAGAGCAGGTAAGATCTGTTCGTATTTCCACGAAGCGACGTTACTGCCAAAAATCTTCAAATCTGTGTTTGGCAGTTAGAGGAAGGAGAGGGTCTGGCCACAAGGAGGAAACGAGGCTCGGACTTCTCTCTTCAAGGAGAACATGCGTAGTGAGCGAGGAGCGTCAGGTTGGGCGTCGATCCCATTGTTCGGGTGAGAGGAACACATACTATCAATAATAATATCTGATTAAACTTTATTGGCTCATTCTTGCTTTATATTTGAACCCTAATACTATTATTCTTTATTTAGACTGTTGTTGTCTTCAGAAAAGGATGAAGACTGTCTGCGCTGTCCGGACTCAACCTGCCGTTCATTTCATTAATTTTTTTTAAAGATATTATCTAACCTTGTGCTTTTTTTTAATGCTAGACCTGCTTAGGAAGTTTGCTTTGCAGTACAGTGCCAAAACCCTTCAGGAACGCTATTGTACATGAACACAGATTCAAAGTTGTGGCGTGATTACATTTCATTTCGGAACAAAAGTATTATTTATGCATCCAAACCTTTTCAAGCTACCTAAGCACAAGCCAATACCTTCTTTGTATTTTTTTTAATGAATCTCCATGACGTTCGTTTCATTTTATTAATGTGGAATTTATAGCAGCAATTCATCAGTGTAGCACAAAAATTGATTTAAAGGTTGTTTTAAAGACAATTAAACTCTCTCCAAACATTGTACATAAAATTGATTTTGTAACCAGATAATGCTGATATATGTAATCAATTCTCAAAATCTCTAGTGTTATTATTTATTGTGCTTTTGAAGGATAATTGAAGGCAGCTTATTACAAGTGAATTGTTTCCAATGTTGTTTGTAAATGTTTTATAAAGAATGGTATAATCTGTTCCAAATTCTTTTTTATTATTATTTAATTATATTTTTGCAAGTGTTATAACACTAACTTAATCTTTCTTCTGGGAATGCCTGTATTTTTCCACACATTTGAAGTAACTATGCTTAGAGTGAGAATCCTCTTTCAGAAAAGGGTGATCAGTTTTCACAAATTATTTAGATGAGGGTCTGTCTGTTGGGCCGGGTAAACATGATACCATGCATGATGGTTCTCTGTTCTCTCTGCAAGTTAGACACTCCATCTGTTCTGTTTTTTTTATTGCAGTGATGGTTAAAATGGTTTCTGCTTTAATTGTCATTATGTCAACTTTTCTTTAAGGGTCTTCCAGCCTATTATTGTAAAATTATATATTTTCAACATACTTACAGTCTTACATTTCAGAATATGTGTTGTTGAGTATAATTTTACATTGAATAAATGAATCATCAAAATTTTAATAAATTCAGAAATAATTTGATCATTGCACAGGAATTAAATTTTTAATTGTTGGTGATGAAGTATGTAAGTATACATGCATGCAGATATTCCATCAATAACAGTCATTTACAGCTACCATTTACAACAGGAACAATGTGTAGACTGGAGTTTTCACCCCACTTCAAAAAAATTCTTTCATATCAAAAGTTCATATCAATCAACTTTATTGTCATCTCACAATATACAAAAACACATAGAGACGAGATTGCAAAGCTTGTTGATTCACAGTGTGCAAAAAGATGTATATATTTAGTATAATCAGTAGTAGTAATAATGATATGATAGTATGATGATAATAATAATCACAATTCCACATAACCCTAACATTAGTGTAAATATATAAATCTACAGTGCATTTTGTGGTTATAAATTGATCAGCTCATCCCATCGTCAGCGAGGGTGGGTGTAGATGGGAGGTGGGTGAAGATGGGTTGAGGTGGGTGTAGCAGGGTGGAAGGTGGCTGTAGGGGGTGGAAGGTAGATATAGCTGGGTGGTGGGTGTAGATGGGAGGTGGGTGTAGATGGAGTGGGTGTAGGTGTGTGTAGCGGGAGGTAGGTGTAGCGGCATGGGTGGTGGGTGTAGATGAGTGGAAGGTGGGTGTAGATGGAAGGTGGTTGTAGATGGGTGGAGGTGGGTGTAGTGGCGTTGTTGGGTGTAGCGGGTGGTAGGTGGGTGTAGATGGGTGGTGGGTGTAGCGGGGTGGAAGGTGGGGTGTAGCTGGGTGTTGGGTGGATGGGTGTAGGATGGGTGGTGGGTGTAGCGGTGTGGAAAGTGGGTGTAGCGGGGTGGTTGGGTGTAGATGGGTTGGTGTAGATGGAAGGTGGGTGTAGCCTGGTCGGAGGTGGGTATAGCAGGGTGGTGGGTGGAGTTGGGTGTAGCGGGGTGGTAGGTGGGTGTAGATGGAAGGTGGGTGTAGCTGGGTGGTGGGTGTAGCGGCGTGGGTGGAGTAGGGTGGGTGTAGGATGGGTGGTGGGTGTAGTGGTGTGGGTGTAGATGGGAGGTGGGTGTAGATGGGTGGTGGGTGTAGCGGCGTGGTTGGAGGTGGGTGTAGATGGGTGGAGTTGGGTGTAGATGGGTGGTGGGTGTAGCGGCGTGGTGGGTGTAGCAGTGTGGTTGGAGTTT